>NC_088712.1:11966641-12266641 GCF_963576615.1 Watersipora subatra
TGATTTTGTATCAAAATTTGAATATAGTGTTTAAAATTTAAAAATTTTCAACAATTATTTTTTGGTTTTAGCAATTAGAAATTGCCATTTAGTGAATAGCAATTAGAAATTGCCATTTAGTGAATAGCAATTAGAAATTGCCATTTAGTGAATAGCAATTAGAAATTGCCATTTAGTGAATAGCAATTAGAAATTGCCATTTAGTGAATAGCAATTAGAAATTGCCATTTAGTGAATAGCAATTAGAAATTGCCATTTAGTGAATAGCAATTGATAATCTGCACTTAGCAATGGTAAGTTAACAATTAGCAAATACAAGAATTATCAAATAGACAATAAATACTTTTGTTCAAAATTGTAGTAAATGTGGTATATGCTAGCTGATCATGGCAAGTCAGCTATGTCAAGAATCTAAAACTCTAATATATGCTAAAACAATATAATTTCCTTGCTAATGTCAATTGCAGCAAACCTACTCGTGTTTAACTGATCAACCCTTTGATCAGAAGACAATCATCAATGATGACAAAGGGCTGGTGGTTAGCAAGCATGATTCAATAATGGTCATAAACGTATTCAGTTAAAGGAGCTATTGATTCTGCAACATTTCAAAAACTTTCCAAGTTTTAAACAGTTATCAAACTAGAAATCAGTTACCTGAGCAATAAACATATTCTGTCACAGTGACATATTCCCAAAAGACCGCAGAATGAATATGCATGCACCCATGAGCTGCACTTAGCAAATGTTGAATTTATTAAAAGCTCTTTACAGAAAAACAAACAAAAAGAGTGAGCAACTCCAATTTATATTTTTTTTGGACTAACTATACTGATGCAATTGTTAGCTCCTGATAACAATAAATTTTTCCACCAAAATATTAGGTACATAATATTAGATACATTGGTTATGAATTAAATTGGGAGTGAAGAATTTACTCTGCAGGTACTACTAGCAGCCTATCATGATAAGCTCAGCATGTAATAAGTCATTATGTCATAGTGCAGAATCAGGAAAGTACACTGTCATCCATAAGAGAGTTGGGGAAAATCCTTTGAAGGTTTGCGCAGCTGTGTTTTTGGTTAGTTTACATATGTGTGTGCGCGCGCAAGCGCTGTCACGCACAAATATATGTAAACTTATGCTTGTGCGTGACGCACATGCGTATGTGCGTCACGTACATATGTGTGTGTGTGTATGTGCATGATGCACATATGCACACACATATGTAAACTTAACACACATATACGTTAATTTACATATGCGTGTGCGCGCAAGGGCGTCGCGAGCACGCTTGTTTGTCAAAGTAGCAAAGCTCAAACATCAGGAGGTTTTAAGTAACAGTAAGTTGTGGAAGGCATGAACAGCGACTGAATCAAACAGTGATGAAAGTCAAACAAGCACTTTGTGTTGCTAGTCAACATAAATATTTTACACAGTGCTTTAGTCACTTTTTATTGTGACACTTATTTCTCTATGAATATAGTAGCACGTGCTTATCTTACGAAGATTGTAAACTAGTAACTACCCTGTAAGTGGTATTCTCCCAAAAGGAGTGAATGTTGAGTATGATATATTTAGCATATGAAAAACAACTTCTATGATATTCAACTTTACCTGTGCATTGTATGGGTCCTTTCTGATAGTGTTTGGGAGACGTGAATGTAAATCCTTCATATTTTCTCAAGACAGCCCTATTTTTCAAAACACCTTTAGATCTCAGCGACTTATTCATTGTTAAACATAATTTGTTAATAATCCACCAACACATTTATTTTTTATGTATTTTATTAATCCATTAACACTGTAGTATTTCAACACAATCTAGCTAATGATTGCATACAATTTTATTACTCCTGTACCAACTGCCAAAGATCTGACAGCTAAATAATATGGCATTGCTGTGCCTTTAATAGAAGTTGGATCATTCAAAAGTTATCTTACATTTAAAATATATTTTTCTCTGTCACTGTTACAAAGATATACTGTTACAATGTCTCCAGAATCATATTGTATGAGTCAATTATTAAATTTTTTTTTTCTTACATAATATTTACTGGTCAGCTTTCATCATCAAATAAAGTACCAGTATAGTTTGTACCACTTGGTGGCAATACAATTTCATGATACATTTTCAGGCGAATTCAAAAGCTAGCAACAAAACAAATACACATAATATGATCTGTTTTGTGAGCATAAAATTGCTTTGCTTGAATCGAAAGAGTAAGCTCAGATCTCATTTTAACATGAATTGTCAGATGATATGCCTCAGTTTGTTCATTAGCTAAGCATCTATATAAACATCATATCTGTAGACTCTATAGTGCCATAATTGGACTTGAGATAAATTGCTGGCAGTTCTTCACAAACAGTAAACAAATGTAACACTAGCGCTAATGTTCAAATGACTGCTACACAAACTTACTTCGTAATTAAAAGTATATATGCAGTTATCGTGACAAGGTCTTGATAGTGTTGTATCCGAGCTAATGAAATAAGGAGAAAATGATATGACTACCAATATTATTATGAACTCTCAAGAACCTCGTATCTAACTGTTCAAATACGTATGACACAACAACACTTCCAGTTTGATAGGCGGTATCAATGGTGATGTTATTTACGCTTACCAGTTGCAATGCCAACTGGTCATACTATTTGCTTGCACTTGCCAATATGCTATTGCCTAAGTTCTTATATATAATTATTATTGAAGAACCTACAATCATTTTTAATTGACAATATTATTTATAAAAATAGCATCTTCAGCACATTACAAAAACTAGACATAAGCCACTCAAGAATGATAAGAGAGCAATGGTCATTCAACAACGTCTACAAATATTGCGAAGGACTATGCCAGCAAAACTGCACACTTCGATTTATTGTTTTTTGGACTATAGCTGCACAAATGAAATTGTTAGCTCATAATAACAATAATTTTTTCCACCAAAAAATATTTGGTACATAATACTAGATACGTGGATTATTAATCGAAATGTGAGTGAAATATTTACCCTGCATGTACTACTAGCTGCCTATCATGATAAGTTCAGCATGTAATCTGTCATAGTGTAGAATCAGGAAAGTACACTGTCAACCATAAGAGAGTTGCGGAAAATCCTTAATGGGTTTGTGCAGCTGTGTTTTTTGGTTAGTTTACATGTGTGTGTGTGTGTGAGTGTGTGTGCGTGTGTGCGTGCGTGTGTGCGTGCGTGTGCGTGTGTGTGCGTGTGTGTGCGTGTGTGCAAGCGCGTGCAAGCACGCTTGTTTGTCAAAGGAGCAAAGCGCAAACATCAGGAGGTTTTAAGTAACAGTAGGCTGTGGAAGGCATGAACAATGACTGAATTAAACCTTGATGAAAGTCAAGCATAAGCACTTTGTGTTGCTAGTCAACATCAATAATTTACACATTGCCTTAGTCACTTTTTATTGTGACACCTTTTCCTCTATGAATATAGGGGCACAAGCTTATCTTACAAAGATGGTAAACTATTAGCTAGTATGTAGCTGGTATTCTCCCAAAAGGAGTGAATGTAGAGTATGATCATCTTTAGCATATGATAAATAACTTCTATGACGTTGAACTTTACCTGTGCATTGTATATATATTTGGGTCCTTTCTGATAATGTCTGTGAGACGTGAATGTAAATCCTTCATTTTTTCTCAAGATAGCCCATATTTCAAAACACCTTTAGATCTCAGCGACTTATGCATTGTTAAACATAATTTGTTAATAATCCACCAACACATTTATTTTTTATGCATTCTTTTAATCCAATAACAATGTAGTGTTCCAACACAATCTAGCTAATGATTGCATACAATTTTATTACTCCTGTCACAACTGTCAAAAATCTGACAGCTAAATAATATGGCATTGATGTGCCTTTATTAGAAGTTAGATCATTCAAAAGTTATCTTACATTTAAAATATAGTTTTCTCTGTCACTGTTACAAAGATATACTGCTACATTGTCTCCAGAGTCCTATTGTATGAGTCAATTATTAAATAGTTTTTTACCATACAAAATATTGACTGTTCTGCCTTCGTCATCAAATATAGTACCACTATAGTTTGTGTTAATTACAGGCAATACCGTTTTATGATACATTTTCAGGCAAATTCCAAAGTTAGCAACTAAAGAGGTACACAGAATATGATCTTTTTTGTGGGCATAAAATTGCTTTGGTTGAATATAAAGCGTAAGCTCAGCTCTCATTTTAACATGAATTGCCAGATGATATGCTTCAGTTTGTTCATTAGCTAAGCATCTATATAAATATCATATTTGTAGACTCTATAGTGCCATAATCGGACAAGAGATAAATTGCTGGCAATTATTGACAAACAGTAAACAAATGTAACACTAGCGCTAATATTCAAATGACCGCTACACGAACTTAATCCATAAGTAAAAGTATATATGCAGTTATTGTTACAAGGTCTTGAGAGTGTTGTATCTGAGCTATTGAAATAAGGAGAAATTGATATGACTACCAATATTATTATAAACTCTCAAGAGCCTCGTATCTAACTGTTCAAATACGTGTGACACAACAACACTTCCTGTTTGACAGGCAGTATCAACAGTGATGTTATTTACGCTTACCAGTTGCAATGCCAACTTGTCATACTATTTGCTTGCACTTGCCAGTAGGCTATTGCCTAAGTTCTTATATATAATTATTATTGCAGAAACTACAATCATTTTAATTGACAATACTATTTATAAAAATAGCATCTTCAGCCAATTACAAAAACTAGACAAAAGCCACTCAAGAATGATGAGAAATGGTCATTCAACGACGTCCACAAATATTGCAAAGGACTATGCCAGCAAAACTGCACACTGAAGAAAATGTGTGCAAAAGTTAGAAATTGTCTAAGCTTAGAGGCAGTAGTATAACTAATCATAGCCCAGTGTACATGCACCACTTTACTAGACTATGACTGAGTGCAATGCAAGTCGGTACAAAAGATATCTCTATTGACTTTTATACTATGCTAATATCATTGATAAATTATAGGCTAGGCCTATTATCAATAGGAATACATTGTGTGAGCAGTTTCATCTCACACGTATGTTTCGTGGTTACTATGAGGAAGCTGCTACTACTAAACTTTACTGGGTGAGTGAAGAGATTTATTACTTCTATCCTAAACAGCTTATCTAATCAAATCATTATCATAGATTTTAATGAAGCATCTAAAGATTCTTATACTAACTCTGTAGGCGTCGTCGGTAACAACGAACAAGAAAGATCTGCGATTGAACATATTCATAGCCGATAATTTGTTTAAGTGCAATACATTAATACGCATTATGTTCTATTATTTGTTATAGCAAGTTAATCTTTTTGTGTTGTTTATTGTTTAGTAAGTTTTAAAAGTAAGACATTTCTGGTTCATTTAAAATATCTTTGCAACTTGATTTTTTGTTATCTGTTTGAGTGAACTGGTTGAGATAATTGGACTACTACTAAAACAGACTTTTGCAGTTTTAAGTCTGCTAAATAATTCATTGCTGAAAATTGTCTCAATACGGTTTATTACCTACTAATAAATCTATGAGAATTTTGATAGAATCCAAATAATATTTGATAGAATTCATTGATAAATCAAGCTTGCATTTTACATGACGTACTGTTTATTCTTTGGTCAACTTTAAAATAGTAAATAATTGCTAATCATTAGTGTTAGGTTAGATACTTAAATATCAATAGATATATTACATGTTGTTTTGTAGCTGCTGTTTCACTCCTGGGGTAATGACAGTTTTCTGCATGAGCCCTCAAGTAACAAAATCGTTGCTGGAAGTGAGCTGTTGGAGTTGAGAACACAATATAATAAGGTTTCTGAACATGATCTCCCAACTAAGCAAAATCAATTCTCTTTCAATTTTTACAAAAAGATGGTTAATCGCAATATATAAAAATAAAGCTAAACCACAATCATTTGATGTGATGTTATTATTTAGAATCGACACCAAATTTTTCACAAGAATCAACAATTCACACATTAACAAAAACGAAACAGAAATTGAATATATTTTGTAAATTTGTGAAAAAAGTGCAAAAAAACCCTCATTTTTTCCATTGTAACAAAACTTACAGGCATGACATAATATAAAATGTGGTAGTCTGAAATATCTCGAATTTAGTTTAGACAAATTTCAGTATTAAAAACAATTAGGTTGCTGTTTGCAGCATTTTCGTTTATTTTTCCCAATCTGGATATAAAAACTTTGAAAACTACAATGTCATGCTGTGTTATGTGAGTGAAAGAAAAAGTAACAGGCTGGTTTTTTACTACAAAATTAAAACTTTTTTTTGTAAATTTATGGTGGAAAAGGTTTGAGTACATTTATTGAGTTTTGATCAATGATCAATGTTTTAAAATAAACACTAAGACAAGTCACAATAAATACTGACCTTATTAAGAGTATTACAATAATGGGCAAGCACACAAGCTAATCATATACTGATTACCAAGAGAACAAGTTAGCATTACACCAGTTAGCTAGAGTTATAATAAGGCTATAGTATGGGTTAGCAAATGGAACCACTGTGATCGGCCATAGCAGTAGCTAGCAATACCATGATGATCACAATATGTCAAAGCAAAGGCTAGTGATATAGGAATGAGTCGAAGCAAAGGATGACATTTTAGTGATCAGCAGAATATTATGAGAATTAGAGTTTGAGTGCTAGAGACAAGTATGAGCATGTGCTAGCTCTACAGCCTTAAAGTGAAGTAGAAAACTACTCTTATAATGTTTAAGTAAACCATACATAATGTCGAGTAAAAGTCAAACATTTCAGAGCATCGACAGTTAGAAAATCACCATATTGAGTCATAGCAAAGATTAGCACTTATGTGAGAGTCATAGCACAGACTGGCACTTATGTGAGGGTCATATCACAGACTAGCACATATGTCAGAGCCATAGCACAGACTGGCACTTATGTGAGAGTCATATCACAGACTAGCACTTATGTCGGAGCCATAGCACAGACTAGCACTTATGTGAGGGTCATAGCACAGACTAGCACTTATGTGAGGGTCATAGCACAAACTAGCACTTATGTCAGAGCCATAGCACAGACTAGCACTTATGTGAGGGTCATAGCACAGACTGGCACTTATGTGAGAGTCATATCACAGACTAGCACTTATGTCAGAGCCATAGCACAGACTAGCACTTATGTGAGGGTCATAGCACAGACTAGCACTTATGTGAGGGTCATAGCACAGACTGGCACTTATGTGAGAGTCATATCACATACTAGCACTTATGTCAGAGCCATAGCACAGACTAGCACTTATGTGAGGGTCATAGCACAGACTAGCACTTATGTGAGGTCATAGCACAGACTAGCACTTATGTCAGAGCCATAGCACAGACTAGCACTTATGTGAGGATCATAGCACAGACTAGCACTTATGTGAGGGTCATAGAACAGACTAGCACTTATGTGAGGGTCATAGAACAGGCTGCCCTTGTAGTGATGAGGTGAAATAATTGAAACAGTTTCAAAAAGATTATTGCTATTCAGTAACTAATATACTTGGCAGATGGAAGAAAATAACTTGCAGAATTAAATGTTAACGATTATATTGAAAGCGAATATAGGGAACTTACAATTACCTAAAGGTTGACTTGCAACAACATTCACATTACAGTTATTTGGCATCAAAATATTCGCCATGTCTTACTCTGTTGTGTTGTAGGTGCCAAATATGTAGAAATGTGATTACAAGCTCTTAAAAGCTCAAAGACGAAACAAAAGAAAAACGTAAGAACAACAGACATAGTTTTATTGAATGCGTGAAGTATATTTGTGAAAAATATTTTGACGAATGAGGTTGCAAGAAAGTGTAAACAGAAACCATCTCTCACATCTATATCACATTTGAGCCGTTTTGGAAAGGGAATCCAAACTACGGCGGTCTTGTGTGGCTGCGATTTTCTGTTCGTTTTTGAGCTTTTAAGAGCCTGTAATCACCTTTCCACATGTTTTGCACCTACAACACAATAGAGCAAGACATGGTGAATGTTTTCATATCAAATAACGGTAATGTGAATTTTGTTGCAAGTCAACCTTTAAAGGTTGACTCGCAACAAAATTCACCTTACAGTTATATGGTATCATAAGATTCACCATGTCATACTATGTTGTGTTGTTGGTGCAAAATATATGGGAATGTGATTACAAGCTCTTAAAAGCTAAAAAACGAACAGTTAATCGCAGCCACGCGAGACCACCGTAGTTTGGATTCGCTTTCCAAAACAGCTCAAATGGAACGTAGTTGTTACAGAAGGGTTCCTGTTTACACTTTCATGCAATCTCATTCGTCAAAATATGTTCACAAATATACTTCACACACTCAATAAAACCATGTCTATTGTTTTTACGCATCTATTTCATCATTGTAACGCTGTTACTTTTAGCACTGATATCTTTTAACTTACCATAAAAAATAGTTAAAAATTTTAACCTTAGCTCGAAGGAGTACATATCATTGTCTGATAATCAAGACGAGCCTGTTGGTTGCCTGTGATAATCGAAAAGTGCTGCAAAAATTATTTTCAAAGTTTTGGGTCACATGATCAGATTACGACTTGACGATTAGTCCAAGCCGAAATAAAACTGTAAAGTAGCGAGCATCTATATTTGATACGGGGTCTTCGGTAAAACCCGAAGTGTTTGTCATAAACTAGTGCTACGATAAGTTTTATATTAAGCTTTTTTATTGGCCTTTCAATTCACGTGAGAACATCGTGTGACAAGACAATAACCAAACAGTAATGAATACGTCAGATAAATAAAGAGATTCCAATCTATGGCGGTTTTTCGTTTTTGAGCTTTTAAGAGCTTGTAATCACACTTCCACGTATTTGGCACCTACAACACAACAGAGTAAGACATGGTGAATCTCTTGATATCAAATAACTGTAATGTGAATTTTGTTGCAAGTCAACCTTCAGGCAATGACTATGAAACAGTCTGACAATATATATATGCGCAATAACATTTTGTAGTGCACTTCAGCATACATTGTATCAATGAATGCTTACTTGTCATTCTATGTAACAACAGATATATAGAACTATATGTGTGTTATTAGGTAGACACCAAGATTAAACTAGCAAAACGTACCGAAGCCAGAAAACCGACAAACCTGACTAAATACAAACTCATAATATTTTATTGTTCATTCTGTCCTTAATAATCATTCTGGCTAAAACTAAAAAAGTTCATACTATTGTAAAAACTCGTAAAAAACGTTTACAGTAGTATCATATCTATTGAGCAATTGTTCATCATTATTTCATGACTCACAATATGCTGGAAAATTATAATTAGTATCATAAAATTCTTCATTTGCATCACAATCATTTAAGACCTACCAACAAACAAATCATTTCATTTTTTTCGCGATGCCATGCTAATAAAGTTTGTTATTATAACAAAGGAATTTGATAAAAATATTTGAGAATTGTTACAAATGGAAGGCAAATTTTCGGTATAATATCATGCGCAAGGGTTAATTTGATTAGTTCACACTGTTACATGAAAAAAGCGTTTGTAAACAAAGCCATGTGAATGCCAGAATTCCGGTCAAAAGGAATTCTGATACACCCTACGCCAGCCATGGCAAAATGGTGGAGCTATAGACCCAGATGCGGATCTCCATAGTGTTTTTGGGAATCTTTCAAATTGGCTGTCAAATATATAGTTGAAGTAATTTTTAATAGTTTGCTGTCAAAAAGATTTTTGTAAACTTTTCGTAGAATTTTTGTAAATTTATTGTTTTCAACAATAAACTTTGTGAAAACCAATCATATAAAATGACTCACAAATACTCCTACTGATGAAATTTAAGAGTCGCTACAAGTAGCAAAAATCTAGGTTTTGATAGTACTGTAAAGTCAAAGCTCGCTCATATCATTTTTTTGACTGATATCAGACCTATTTATTACAGCATATTCATACAGTGATTTTTAGTCAAAATATGTATATATGTAAAGCATTTTAAAATTGTATTTGACGCTTTGTTTTAAACGGTACGCAAATAATTACATGTTTATATATGATATGAAAGAAAAATGCGCATTTTCAGCACGTTGTGTATCTTTAATCGGTCAGATTTGGCTGCAGTGGATCAAGACCAATATCATTTAACCGTCATTGTCCTACGCTATGCCATAAAACTGATTGTTAGAGTTCAAAGGGTTAAATTAATTAATAACAGCAACTAAGTTTAAGCAACTGTGATATTCATTTCCTACAGTACACAAGAATAATAAATAAACACCTTAATATTAACAAATATGAAATCTGCTCAGTGGCCGTTTAAGACTCACTATGGTGCATATTAACAACCTAACCACAGATCTTTCAAAAGCGTTAGCCTTAGACGCTTGATAAAGTACCCGCCACTCTACCGTGAACTACATGTAGCACTTGTAGATAATAAATTGGGGATACAAAGTTTATTTCACGTTATCTTTAAAATCTGGTAACAAAAATATAATAAAATATGCTGGTCACCAAACAAACAAAAATATGTAAACAAACCAACATTCGAGTGACATTATCTACAACATTGGCTAGACAAGTATGTACATGGATATTTAAACAGAGTGATATCCTTTGAGCAAATGAAACAGCCTGTATTTGTAATATGTAACTATATAATGTGCGTTGTGTTCTACTGGGTGAAATAGGTTTAATTTTACGTACTAAAGGGTAATACCAGTTGTCAGAAGTAAGGCATTTACTATTTATTACAGTTATTTTGTATATATTAATTTTTTCTAGTCTGATCCCGGATGTTTTGGTACGCAGTTATGCTTTCATCTCTCTCATCCTGGAATAACCGGGATACCAAGTTGGTGCGGCTTAGACATAGTCTAATAACTGTCTGGTAATGACATAAGAAAAATAATTATTTTACTCCTATGATAGGTCTCTTTAGGAATTTAACCTTAGGTTCTACAGTATGGGTCTGTGTGGCTCTACACTATTTTTATTCATATTTTAAAAAGCACCAGGCTGCGAGCCGTTTCCAGTCATTTTCTGGCTATCAGTAAATATGAAAAGTTGATATTTATTTGCCTCTAGCATTGCTATTAGCTATGGTGATGAAACCTTTTCAGTTGATGGCAGATATAAAGATCGAGACATTTTGTATGATCATTCAAAAGAACAAGGTTATTACAAATCCTAGTGACTAGTGGATATGAAATAGTTTAGCTGACCACAATATTTTTACATCGTTTCCAAAATAAAACCAAAACTGTCATTCGAGTAAAAGAGATTGCAAGATTTATAGCCAGTTACAGTTAGATTGATGATTTATTCTCTGTATATGTATTTTCGTCTGTCAAATTACTCCCATATTTGTTTTTATGAGGTAGGAATAACAACCCGCCCATGGAACTAGGAGTAGTAGTTGTCATATTATTAGTAAAATCAGCTGCAAGCGGGAAACCAGAAATAAAATGATGCTTTACATTTATCATTGCATTTAGGAGAGGGTGTAGATACGTTAGGACTTGCTGACCATGAACCAACAACCTCAAAAGGATCATGATTGCGATCAAGACATGGACATAGATAGCACACACATAGTACCGAAGCATACTGGGCGTGATTTGCGATTAATGGCTTTGCCTAAATGTGTATACTTGTAAATCTGAGAATAGGTCAATAAGTAAAATTACTAATTTTAATCTTTTAACACCGCTGTCAATAATGTCAGGTAAGATGAGATAACTCTGCTAACTGTTCAATTGAAGTTGTTGTGCTAATCTTGCTATATCTCTATATGTAATGATATTTTGCAGTGACTTTTTATGAGCTTACTTAAAACACAATTACGCAGTATCTGATCAAATTTCATTGTGATGTAACATTTTGAACAATCATACCATTCTTGCCAAGCTTTGCATACATGAAGCTCAGTACGAAGTCTCATGTCATATTCGTGCTTTTGTGTAGGGTTCAGAAAACATTGATAATTAAACATGCATTAGAATCTTGTCGGAAAATATGTCAGTTTTCTAATGCAAAAAACTAGAGCAGTCTAAGAATCCTAGACCAAGTCATCACAGTTTTAATGCATATCTGGGTTGATATTGAAATTGCAGGAAAAAATCAATTATTCATAGAAGGACAGTCCATCCATTCATAGCACCGGTAGAAAGGGTTATAGCATTTGTGGTGAACACACCGGTTGCTTGGAAGTAGTTACAAAATCAAGCGCTGTCAAGTACTACACTATAGAGTACAGAACTGAATTCATTACAAGCTAGCTTAAAAGTTTTCTATCAGAGCTTTTGTTGTCTTTGTGCAATGATCCGTAGCTAGCCTAGGCTCATTTATCTTGCACATGTAATCTGACAGAGTCCGACGTGTGTTAGCCTCTAAGGCTAATTCAATAAATCATTATCAAAGCAGTTTCATTTCATACGTATGTTCCGCCGCTACTAGGAAGAAGCTAACACAACTAAACTGTGCTGGTGAGTAAAGTTATTTTTAACTTATATCATAAACCCTTGTACAAATTATAAAGATAGAAATACTCAATACTTAAAGAAACTGCTGCCTAGGTGTTAATGCAAAGAAAGACTATTGGCAGTGCATAGAAATTAGTTGTGAGTTTGTCTAACAAATATTCTGGAGCCGTTGTTTATTTTGATCTTATGCAATGAGTTGACAAAGCAACGATAGTGTTTCCAGTTATGAAGCTCTAGCGTTAAATCGTAATGCTTCAGGTTGTAACACGAAATAGATCATTAATTCTGAAGCTTTAAGTGAGTAATCAGACTTTAAAAATTTCTCCTTAAATTTATAAAAAGTAAATAATGTGGCACTACTATTCTTTGACTGGTAAGTCAAATATGTAATGCTTATAATATAGCTGCCAGCTCCAATGTGAAGGATAGTTTATAAGAGGTAATTAAAAAGGATAAAAACTTTAAAGAAAGCATAATGAGCTACAAACTAATTTATCGAAGCCTGTACTGTTTAATGTAACGTTCACATATGAAGTAATGGCTATGATTGTACTGAGCAGACTGGTGATAGTTTGCAATTAGCCCCTTTTCTGCAGTAAATTAATGTGTATAGTATTCAAACTAGCAATTGTGATGCATAGCTTCTCTTCTTAGACGCCAACTCCTGCAGTCAAACCTCAAGATAGAAAGATCTGCCTCACAGTTTTGTCAAAACTGTCTTAGGCTGATACTTGACATATTTTCTATGTACTCAGATTGTTGACAATCTATTTGGCAGTGATTACATATAGGCCTACTGTAGCATTAATCATCTACCCACTAGTCAAATATACATCCACTACTGACAATGCCTGTCTCATGGCAAGACTAATGCAGTCCATCTAGCGATTATCGACTGGTCCTTGATAAAGTTACACTCATAGCTGAGTTCAGAGCTGGGAGAGTGATGTGTTGACTGCTGATAATGTGTAATTACTACACATTCAGAACTCAAACTCTGATAAAGCTTTTAACAAACATTACTTCTAATTTTTTATTTTATGTACCTCTTTCTCTTAACATCAGAATTTGACATGCAATAATATCTATCATGTTATTATTTTTATTGAAAAAAAAAGCTCTTGAAGCTTGTATTCACATCAAATTATTCAGGAGTTTTGATGTGAATACTTAATTTGATATGTCTTGATTAATTTTAAACTATAAACTACATGTAAAATTGAAGCAAGCAGGCTATGATATAGAAAGTTAACAAATAATTGTAAAAGTAAAAGCTAAATTGGAAAAAAAATACTAAACTAATCATGAATACTAGAAGCATTTTTGCAACTTTACCTTCAGGGACAAACAAACAGAAAAGTAGACCTGGCAGTTCATGAGTTTTGTGATAGAATGGAAACAAAAACAATTTAAGCAACTTGCTATAACCTACCTTAATTTCAGTTCATGCTGATGTAATTTTGATGGATTTGTAATATTAAATATTGTTTGCAATTGGCAATGCTCATTTTTCTTTCCTATTACTTACTATTTTTAAAACTGTAGAGGCTATTATGTGCATCAAAACAAACCATCACTTGAGGGTTGCATCATAATGGCTTATTACATAGTAGTTAATCTAAAGAATGGTAATAAAATACAGGGTAATCTGCATGCAGAAGAACTAATAGTAATAGTTAAAACTGATTACATTACACCGTTTGATTATTTATAATTGTGGTTGACTGTTGGTAAATGTGAAGAGTGTTGCCTTGATCTTTGCTGTTTCCTGTTGCAAGGGTTGAGCCAATTAGACTCAATTTACTACATGACTTGTTTTCTGTATCGAGACAAATCAGTGGTGGAAATTTTTTTTTCATAATTATTAATGAAATAGTGTGTCTAAAAATACAATTAAATAAAGAATGGTAATGGATATATAAAAATGTATAGATATAATCTGGTCAAAACTTGAGTTGCCAGTTGCAAAAGCTATTCAAGACAAGCAAAAATGTAGGCAAATTTGTGTTTACTATTTATTAGACCATGTAATTCACTTTGGGTATAGATATTAAACTCAAATTTGTAGTTCTTGTTATGGCTGCCATGGAAGAGATTGTGCCACCTGCCATAGAATGTGGTTTCTGTTTGAGACAAGGAGTTGCGTTACCTAACCCTCGTCAACTCACCTGCAACCATGTACATTGCCTGGAATGTCTGACTGGCTTCTATGATGAGAATAACATTCTAGTGTGTCCATGGGAAGACTGCAGGTATGTTGCTCGTGACAGTGTGTGTTTCATGTTTGGAAGCTGGTCAATATTTGATTTAAATAATATCTTGGTACGAATATTAAAATTAAAGTCTTTTTCATAAATATTCTCTTTGAAAAGATCTTTAACACTCGATCTGGCTTTGTTATATTTTGTAAAGAAAATATTCTCATAAGGCTAGCGCGTAGGCATTGTTAGCACATTAAAGATTTGCTAGGAATCCGTCAATGAGCACAAAAGGCTTACAGCTAGCGCCAGCTAAATCCAGACGGTTCACATATTGACTAAGAACTGAAACTTATAATAATATGATCAGCTTCACTTCTTAGCCCGGCCCGTAGCTTTGAGTTTATATTATGAGCTCAGGCTGGGCCGCTTGACAAACTTATCAGTTTACTGAATAGCACTCCTAGCTAAAACTAAGGCAACACCCATGATAAGATATCAATCAAGTGTAGTGATATGATCTTAGTCACGTACACAATACACTCATGGTAGAGCTATAGTTACACGCTTTACTTGAGTAGAAGGATGAAAGGCTCATCTTTATAGAATCACAAGTGCTTGAATATTCATATGTGCAAAGATTGAAAAGTGATAAGCTTGGAATCATAAAGTACTGATTTATATTATTTCCCTTTGCTTCTGAATATTCTCTTTAAAAAAATCTTTAACACTCGATTTGGCTTTATAATATTTTGTAAATAAAATATTCTCATAAGGCTAGTGCGTAGGCATTGTTAGCACATTAAAGATTTGCTAGGAATCCGTCAATGAGCACAAAAGGCTTACAGCTAGCGCCAGCTAAATCCAGACGGTTCACATATTGACTAAGAACTGAAACTTATAATAATATGATCAGCTTCACTTCTTAGCCCGGCCCGTAGCTTTGAGTTTATATTATGAGCTCAGGCTGGGCCGCTTGACAAACTTATCAGTTTACTGAATAGGACTCCTAGCTAAAACTAAGGCAACACCCATGATAAGATATCAATCAAGTGTAGTGAAAAGATCTAAGTCACGTACACAATAGCTCATGGTAGAGCTGTAGTTACACACTTTACATGAGTTGGGGAAAATTCTCAATTTTATAGAATCACAAGTGCTTGAGTATTCATATGTGCGATGAGTGAAAAGAAATAATCTTGAAATCAAAAAGCACTGATTAGTATTATTTTTCCTTGTTTTTGATTGATCAAGCATAGACAGCAAGATGGCAGAGTCAAGCGCTAGATTCATGTTAATTTATCCCACAATGTATAGTTATTATCAAAGCAGTGAAAAGTTTGTATATCATATTTGTTGCTTAAAGGGTTACTCACTTCCAGTTTGGAAATATTCATTACAAAGTACAGACATTTTTTCTTCAACTTAAGATTTAGTTTGTTGCTTTATATGATTTGATTGCCAGGATGTTTTAAGACAAGAATTGACACAATTAATTGTGGTTGAAAGGCTCATGAAAAAATTATTTCTTCTAAAATAATATATACGGTCACATTTCTTATTTGTAACCTCTGTTGTGACATTGGCTACTGTGTTCAAGTGGCAGTCTCTATTGACATATACTTTCTATATATATATTTCTCAAAGTCTGTCGAGGTGGCACAGCTAGTTATTTGGGTCATGATCTCAGAAAGTGGGGTTAAGTTGGAAAATATCAAAATTTAGATAGTAGCCCAGTTTAACAAAGAAAAACCTACACAATTCTCTGCAGAAAGAATTTTGTTTCTACGTTAATTAGAACTGATTTTATAGTCAAAAGTCTACATATATCTTGTTAAAACAGTTGAAACGATAACTCGAGAAAATTGCCCTTAAAGTTTCGAGTCACGTAACTAGTTGTTTACCGTTAGAATCACCATAGCAACCACTACTAAATTTAAGCGTAATTACACAAATACCTAGACTCTGGGACAGAATTTTATGCTGAATCTGAATATCTAAATTAGAAAGTTGTAAATATTTAATGTTTATAGATAATATTAGCTACAAGTTGACAACCAAATTTTGTTGATTGCAAAAAAATCGATTTGTTATTGCACTGTTATTGCACTTGTTATTGCACTTGTAAGCATATGGCAACGTGTAGCATAACAATGCTTTTCACCTTATAGGCGATACAATAAAATTTAATTGCAAATACCAATAGCTCAATTAAAATATTTTCATTAGTAATGATTCATATTAATAATAATCTATAAAGAGTCCAAATTCAAGAGCGGAATATGTGGCTGATTTTGGCTACTTCACTGTTAATATTTCTTCCGTTGTTTAGATGGACACTCGTTCATACTAGATGCATCGGAAGTGTTGGAGAGAGTTTTCGGTATTTTCACCGGGGGGCAAACTAAGTCTCGGCAATGCTCCTTACAAAATTCTCTTATATTGTTGTACAGGTAATGCTGTCGATCAACTGGCAATCCAAGTGGCATCAGCTGGTCAGGCATGGAGTTATCGATTGGTTTTATATTGAATGATTGAGTAGCGCTGAGGGTTGAATTGCTGAATTGTCTAATTGTTACATTTTCTGGTGATTTACTATCAAATACAAACTGA
This sequence comes from Watersipora subatra, assembly GCF_963576615.1. NCBI lineage: Eukaryota > Metazoa > Bryozoa > Gymnolaemata > Cheilostomatida > Watersiporidae > Watersipora > Watersipora subatra. The sequence goes on from NC_088712.1 coordinate 11,983,984, forward strand.
TGTGCTGTTTTGATTCCTGGAATTTTTCTGTAGTAAGTTTGTAGGTATGAACTCCAATCATACGTAGGCACAAGGACTTTTCCATCTTGTGAGCCTACAAGAACTCCCAAATTAAGAGTAGAAGATCTCTCAATACAGTGTTTTATTTCATCTAATGACGAAACAAACTCTTTCCGGTATCTTCTTTTGAATATTCCAAAAAAGAGATCAGGCCCAAACTTTGTGTGTCCCGCTATCATAAAATTTAACTCGACTCTATGATGACAGCCTTTAGCCACTCTCCAAGCCAGGTACATAAGCATGTAATTATTTTTATTTTGTCCTGCGCAATTATCTGCGTGTATGATCAGGGAGTTTTTAGCTTCGTCAGACTGGTGTGTCTCCAAGTAGTGATGCAGATAGGATATCACACTGTTGCATCCTTTGCCTATGCTAATCGCCTCGTCAACTAGGTAGTTTGTCTGACGGGGTAGGGATTCATCTGTGATTCCAAATATTGCACACTTTCTTGGTGTCTTAAAGTATACAGGTCCTGGCTGTAATGGATTTGATGGATAATGCACTTGCTGCGCCATATCAAATGAAATGTGCATGCATTTTTTTGATTTAGCTTTAGCTATCATATCTCTGTAATGTAATCTAGCCTGGGAGGCAACTGCTAGATGATCTTCCTGTTGCTTCAAGACTGCGTGTTTTTCCTCATCAGATTTAGATGTACTTCTACGATAAACAATATCAAACCTTTTACAAGAAAAAAAACTGATATGAAAACAATTGATTATTAAATCATAGCACAGACTGAAAATTAAATTATTGTATAGAAGCACACTAAAGAGTCTTGTATAAAGATAATTCAAGATTTAGCTACATCAAACATTAGACTATAGTAGCAAACCTTAGTATACTTACTGGTAAATAAAGGTGTTGTTCCGCTGACAAGTCCAGCACAGATCTGACATTGGTTTACAGCAGTGTACTCCAGGGAACAGCAACTTCCACAGTCGTTTAAAACTAGAGATGCTGACTTTTAAAAATTCAGCATTAGAGTTTGCTTCACAATATTTGCTGTAGACATATTTTTTAGTCATGTGTGAAGGCAACACTTCCGTAGCTTCTCTAGATATTCCGTTCAATCTACCAGGTAGCACTAAACTGTGCTGTTGCAGGAAATTTGTCATGAATCTTTGAAAGCATACGGACTGTTCATATGTGATTTTTGTTTTGCTTCCGCGATTTAGCTTCCTTGGAATGATTGACCGGACTGACTTGTAGTGCTTTACCATCTTGTCCAGCGTGTTGACACATATAGTGTGCATATATGCAAACATATGTCTGCATACTGGCATATTATAGTGCTTATATTCAGTTCTAGCTTTCTGTCTAAGTAGATTACTAGCTCTTTTGGTCGAAACTGTGTGCTCACTAGCATGAAATCCACATTCAATCTTTGCTAAGATAGCAATGTCCAACTCAGTAGTGGATAGCTCAGAGCAAGCATATCTACAGAGACTGATTTCATTGTTATCAAATTGAAGTAAACACTTGGAGCCTTCTGGTCCCAACTTACAGGAACATTTACAAAAAAGAGAGTGGTTAGGAAGGTTAACATTTTCATTACCAGCGTGAAGTTCACTTTCGTGAAGGAAATTTCCTAACGCAGTCTGAACTCTAACGGCTTCTTGCTCTTCTAACCGTGCAATTACCTTTTCATAATTATCTTCAGCATCGATCGGACATGACACATCATCCACATCAAAACCTTCCTCTTCATCAGATGATTCTGTATCAGTTACATTGCCAAAGTATTCTTCGAAGGTATCATTTATTTCTTTATTAACACTCGAGTCGATGAAAAAAAAACGCTCGTTCGACTTTTGCGACGCCATGTTTTACTATTTCCGGTTTGCATAGCAACGGCTTCGCGAGGCAAATTTAGGCTGTTTTAAGCTTCTGTTCGTTAAACAGAGTTCAGATTTTGAAAGAGCATTCTTGATTGGCCTAAATAAATGTAGTTTTCAAAACACAACAAATGCACGTGGAATTGAGTTCACTAACTTGCGATCGCTATAACGCAAATTCAATACGTGCGACTTAACCCCACTTACCGAGATCGCGACCCATTTTATATTTGCTCTCTATTGTTGTACTATGAATTCCAATATAGCTTCTGAAAGATTGCTATAGATATTTCACATGGTTGTGACACGGGCTACTGTGTTCAAGTGGCAGTCTCTATTGACATACTTTTTACTTCTATATACAGTATATATATTTCTCAAAGTCTGTCGAGGTGGCACAGCTAGTTATTTTATATTTGCTCTCTATTGTTGTACTATGAATTCCAATATAGCTTCTGAAAGATTGCTATAGATATTTCACATGAGTGACACAGGCTACTGTGTTCAAGTGGCAGTCTCTATTGACATACTTTTTACTTCTATATATATATATATATATTTCTCAAAGTCCGTCGGAAATCCGGCTATAGATCTTAAAATCTTGGAATAAATATTCCGTACCAAAGAAGATTCGATCTCGGACCAAGTCATTCACCAGTTTTCCACCTAGCCCACAAGACTACGGAAGTCGAATTGCTAGCCTGCCAATATAAAGGTCCGGCCACACATAACAAATTACTCGTTCAATCTGACCGAATGCACGAATTTCACAGAATTCACAGTTTCATTGTGCCGAATGTCACAGAGTCGTTTGAGCTGTGCATGCAAACCAAATTCGTCAACGAAACGCTTTTAATTGGCTAACCAATTTTTTTAGCGAGCACGATTCTAGCAGCTTTGACAATTGGTATAATCCAAGACACGTACGACGACACACAATAAAAGTATCAGCGTGCACGTTCTACAACAGGATAACAGTTCTGATAACAGGACTATAATCACACTCCTTGCTGAATTACCGAGAACAAGATTTAGTTGTTTGAAAAATTGCAAGCACTAGAGCAAGGGTGCCCAAATACTTTTGCTGGAGGGCCAAACAGGTAACCAGGCCTTATCAGGAGGGCCAGGAATGGATATAACTGTATATGATAATGTAATGTAATGAAATAATGTATCTTTAGCTGAATTTAAAACTTTATTCCAGCCAACATAAGCAAACACAAAATAAATTGTAGAGGCGCAGACGACTAGACTTTTATAGCAATAGCCAATGTGAACACGAGAGATAGAGAAAGGTTGTATCACACATTACATCATTTTGGGCAAGTTTGGGCATATTTTTTTGGCCTGAGCGTTTTACCGCGATTGATTTTTTTGATTTTAATCTTCAAATATCTTGACAATGAGATTGCCTAACACAACAAACAACATATCAACTGATAGACAAAGAAATATACTTGATTTTAAAATTAACTCAAATTTTACGCAACCACATCTTTAAAGATGTGCGTGAACTATAGTTTGCATAAATTTTATTAGTAGATTTAACATGAAAGCTGTTGATATCCCTTTCGGTGGGTTAAAGCCCGGCAAAACACCCAAAAGTCGTGTGATTTATCGTTCAAAATTCAATAAATTTGGTATTTCATGAACATGCATAGCTCAAATCTTAAATGTATTTCTCTGAACCAAATATTTGGTACGTAAACATTCATTCAAATATCTAATACTACAAAAAAATACAACCATGTGCAATTTTTCCTGTATGAAACGCTTGGAAGCATTTATTTTGGTAGAGTCAAATGCTATAACGTAGCCATGCGAGCTACCATAATGATTAGAGGTGGAACGAGACACGAGACGTTTCGAGTATCGACCTGTCTCGTCTCGTATCGGTCTCGTCTCGACTTAACTATTGCCAAACTCGAGACAGGAAATAGAACTAAAGCGCCTGCGCACGGTCGTTAAAACATGGCTTCTTGCGGTAGCAATAACTCCATATATTGTAATGGATTGCGGGCAACTGCCTTTCAAGTTATACCCGATCCGTTACTACCTGTTGCTACTGATTATGTTGGCCACCGAGTCTAATCATGTAGTCCGGACAACGGCCCTGTTATTTTTTAGTTCGGTTCTGTGTCCTTATAACCGATACCGGGTCGTATCTAATTACTCTTCGGATAAGACTTTTGCGGGTAAAATGTCTGTATTTTATCGTATCGTGTCTAAACACCAACTGCCCTTCATAAAATTCGGGCTTCTTTTACGTATATACTACCAATCGCGGGTAAAACTTGCCCGGACACGGAGAAACGAACGAAAGGCCGTGTCGATCATAATCCGTGTTCGGTTAACAATGACGTTTTGTTAGCTCAATATAAGAATATACATGTGCATGTATACAGTAATTAATATAATTTCATGAGTACAATTTAAATATAATTCACATACTACAGCTAATACACAAACAAAACTTAACATTAATGAAACGGTAAGAATAAAAGTGTTATCGTGTGTTCTTTTAGTTGCGGTATTTCTTTGTAGAGCGACGGCTATCGGTTTCATTACACATTACATTAAAAAGTAAGGACTATTCAATAGATGGTAAAAATATACATGTACAAAGCAATATGTTTATAATAATTATGATCAATCAAGCTCAAAATTCTTAGAATATATAACTTCGGTATTTTAGAGCTGTTTGTGTCACTTGTGTTTACAAAAACTACATGCATATCACTATTAAAATGTTGTATTTAAATCGTTTACACCAGGTGAAAATTCAATTTAAAAAGATTTTTATTAATTTTATATATACCAAGTAGCTAGTACTTGTGTGGTGAAATCATCACCAAATGCTCATTATTTTACTGTCTCGTGTCTCGAGTCTCGAATTTTTACAAGACAGTGTCTCGAGTCTCGTCTCGAACTTAAAAAACCTGTCTCGTTCCACCTCTAATAATGATCGTTTTTCTTGGTATATTCCAAGTATATTAAAAATCCAAAAAGTTTATATCATCTGAACTATTATATTCTGATCACACAAAAAAAGTCACTAACGATCGCAGGATCAAATAATCTCTTTTTTACCTTTTGAAAGTCAAGCCGATGTTGACCGGTTTTTCCTAACTTTATTCTTTTCCAAGGAGGTGAGATTTATTTTGCTTTTAGCTCAAAGCAACGCCTCTCAAATAATCGTTTCATATGGTAAATCATCGACTAATACCTTGTGAATGATATTTAAAACTTACTAGTGTTCATATTCTTTGTTTAATGTTACTAGGCGACAGCTGTAAAAACGTCTACCTAAAGCGACATAAATGTCATTTCCCAACGCGACCGATAAACGAAATTTTGGTCGTTTTCCCAACCAAAGGGATATATTTTATCATAGGTTTTAAACTATTGATGTTTGAAGTGATGTGACTGCCAGCATGTGTCAATATTGAAATCAACACCATTCACTGTGGTTAAAATGCTCAGATCAAGCAGAAGTGCCATTATGGTGTATACAGTTCCAAAGAGCTTCAACACACTAGCATATATCAACTGTAGCAATGATAACAATTAGTGTTGTCAATTTTTACGTATTATTTTTCTGAGTATTTTATCGACAATCATGTTTAGCCAACCGATTTTTGAAAACCGTGAGTCAGAATACGTAAAACAGACACAATTACAAATAATAGGGAAACAGCGATTTTACTAATAGAATCTAATAAAAGTTTCTGTGTGTTTTATTTAAAAAAAGATTCAATATTGTCATGGTAATTGATCTTACACAGAGACTTTGATAAGCTGAAGCAGCTGTCTATAGATAACTAGTAGTAACTAGTAAGGATATAATCACCTTTTTCTTGTGGAGAGAACCAAGCATCAATGTTTTTTTTAATATTGGCAAGGACTAAAGCTTTCACACCGGCTTGAAGAAATAAGCATTTAAGGTATACAAGGAACCCTGCTGATGATTACATCTGACGATGTATCACCTCCTCTTATTTTACATTGACCAATCTAGACAACAAGTTGACGGAGCAAGATTTTAAAGTCTCAATATTTTGCTAAATCTCATGTTATCAATATCTAAACATAAAACAATAATTGTGTAAATTATCTAACCAAATGCAGAATGGAAATGAATAGAGATAATTAGTCACGGCAGTATGTCACACTTGTTTTCAACTAAAAGTGTACGCATGGTATTGTTAGTACTAAACCTTTTAAAAATACTGAAGTTTCTTTGTATTTCCTCCATTTATTAAAAAGTTACCAACGTATTGAATGCTAGTGGGTCAGTGATATTCATCATGTTTTATCTATGAAAATAAATCTGTAAGTTCTGTAAATTTGTTACAATTTTCTCCCTTCAGTAACCTGCACATTTACATATTGATCACTAGTGGCTCAGTTATAATAATACTTTTTGATCTACAAAAATAGATTTTTTCATTTGAAAAAAATATCTAATCAGAGTAACTCGTGGTGAGGCCATGCAGCCATCATATTTTTCTTCATGCAAACCTAGCCTTTTTAAGGTCTACGAAACTTGGATAGCCTTAATGGTGTTTGTCTTAACAAAATCAATGGCCAAAGTACCGTAAATGCACCTAATTCTATGATTTAAATTTTAGATGATGTAAAGAGTTAATGTGGAGTTTTTGAGTCCTTCTAACTCAGAATTGCATATACAGTTATTAATAAAAATTTGAGACCACTCAGTAAATCAATGCATATTATTGGTTTTATAGCAAAAGGAGCACATTTTGAAACATTTACCAAAAAATTTAAAAACTTAGAATTTTTGGACAAGTTGCTTAGAATTACCGAAATGACATTGACAAGGACGGATAGTGTTTGAAAGGTTAATGTAATTTTACATTAATTATTGACTATAAACCTAATGAAAGTAATAGGAAAAAACTAGATACAAACTTTTTAAACTAAACAAAGTTGCTGATACAAACCAATACTAGGATAGTAACTTTGCATTTATTGAAATAAAACCTCAAGTCTATTTCTCTTTTTTGAAGGGTTAAGGAGGTAAGCTTGGAAGGATTTTAGACCAGATTAGACAACTTACGTGTATATTACTATTCAAAGTCTTTATGGTGTAGGCGTTCCAAAAATGGACTGTTCACTTGGTAGAAGCAACTAGTGCAATTCATTTACCTAAAAAGCACCTACATGTATTAGCTGATAAAACTGCAGGAAGTTGATACGAGTTACAGAGCTACAGTCACCCTACAAACACTTCACAATGCACATTAGAGTTTAAGATGCCAACAAGGTTTTCTCTTCTTGCTGCTTGGACATTCCTTGTTATTTTTGCTCATGACAGAAATTAAATGTAGTTTTGTGCACAATTCTTATCACTCAGCTTAAAGCAGTTTTATTTAAAGTCACTGTTATTTTTAATTAAGTCAAATTGTATTAAACTGGTTCTCCCATATCATTTTTAAACATATTGACCGACAATCAACTAATAGGTTTCATTAGGGCAGCTTTTTAAATCTTTAATAATTTTATAATGAAGTCAATGTTTTACCTTTCAATTGTGAATAAAAATATTTTATTAGCTACGCAAAAGATACCTACTTTTTTCTACATCAACACTGTAAAAATACGCTGTTCATTTTAGCTCTTTGAGCAGTCAAAACTGTCCAGTTACACAATGGTAATTGATCAAAACAATGATAATTTTTGGCTGTCTGGCTTCTCTGCTAACCCAGGCCCCTGCCTGGTGGTAAATACCATTTAAATTCAGTACATGTAGTGTATATATCAAAAATTACTAACAAAAGCTTCACATTTGAAAATATAGCTACATATATAATTGTAGTTTATTTAATGGATATGTTCTGCAATGCAATGTAACATTACAAAGTGCTATGTTCGATTCATACCATAGGGATTTATTACCATCGAGACAGACATATAACGTTATTTTTGATGCTAACTTTATTGAATTTAGCTTTTTAAACCAACACGTCAAACTAAATTCTTATACTTGTATGTAGATGTTCTTGACTATTCTACTGAACTTCAATCTTATTATTGCTAAAATTTCATCCTCACTAAAACTTGATTACCTATCTGTTACTGGCTCATTTTCACTCTAACTTTTAGCCGACATCATTAAAACATTTTCCAACTTAATTTGGCCAGAAAGCCAAAAAATGTTGTTTTTATAATGAAACAATTTTTGTGAGCAGATAAATGTTTAGCACAGGCTGTTCCTGACAAGGAAAGTGTCAGTAACTCTGGGCATTTTTCAAACGAACTGAAGTTTTTCAACTTTTAATTAATATCTCTAAATATATCTAAATGTGCTCATAATATAATGATATTTGGTAAACACTAGTAAACTAGTAGGGCAACTCAGAGCAAATGTCATCAAACAGAACAAAACAGCGGTTCACCATTATTCTGGGTGAAAGTATAAAAGTTACTCCGATTTTAAAAACTTGTAAAAAACTTACAGTAGTATTAGCCCTTTCACTGCCAACCATGTACAAATTTGGGTATCTGCTAAGTGCCAGCCATTTTACCAAAACTTGCCGATACTCCTTCATGATATGTAAACAGTATTTTTTCCAATTTCAATCTCTACCTAGAACATTTTTGTTACATATTTTAATTTGCCAAAATTTTAACCAACATTGCTATGCAAAAGTTCAATGGATCTGTAATTTGTATGATGATAAAGCTATGGGAAGCTACGATCGATGCGAAGCTAAAACGATCCTCCATAATGTTCCGTACTCTTACAAAATTATTACTTTCACTACTACCAGAGACAGTGCTGCTGCTTTAATTATCTGCATAATTACAAAAATCTGATTTTGAAATGGCTATAATGCCATCAACCTAACTAATTACTTGTTTTCTGACTCACACGCGGTAATTAATAAACTCACACAAAAACAATGTTTGTTTTTAAATTAAAAATTCTCAAACATAAGTTTAAAACTGCTTTGTTATTTTAGGCTAATTTTATAGACAAATCTTCGGACAACACTGTCAATTTCACAAAAGTCGTAAAAACCGTGAGTTATGTTGTCAACGAATAATATAATTAGCTATCTACGCAATTGCTGGGAAAGTCGCAATAATGCGTCTACGGCAGTCGTCCAACGAAAACGATTTCTTTTTTAAAGAAATCGCAACTCCAACTTTTTCACTAAGTTGGAAGGGAAATATTACGGACCACTTTTTACTAGAGGAATGGCAAACTGAAATTTTTTTATCTATTACAAGCGTTTTGAGAACGTTTTGGATGAATAAAACATTAAAAACGTCGCAATTTCTATGTACCTAATAAGCACAACAACTACTTACATTGAACTCGGCCAAAAATTTGGTTGAATTCATATGGTGAAATCAAACCTAATGTAAATATGTGTACCAAACTTCTTGTAAGGAATTGTTTTTTCACATGAACATGAATATCTGATGTTAATTATGTTGTAGTCAAGTCTGTGAGGTGCCCCTCAACCAGCTGCCAGCCTATGATATATCCAAGAATAAGCCGAAGTCATGTGATCTCTGCGCAAAGAAAGGAAAGGATAATGAGCAAGCATTTTCCTATTGTCCGCTGTGCGATACAATTTATTGTGTAAAGCATCATGAGGTACATATGAATGAGTTGATAGCTTATTTTTTATTCAACATTTCAGCATCAGGCATTGAGGAATAATTAAACTTGTAAGTTATCAAAATTGCCTCACTAATTAACAATTCAATGCTGAATATGGTTATTATGGTCATCTGTAATGGATCTCATTTTGTAGCTGTCTAGCAAATGTTGCTGGTTGCATTTCATTTATTCAGATGTTCTGATCAAGCCAGAGTTTTTATAGTGTGAACTGAAAAAGTATTGTTGCTAATTATCTTTAAAAGTTTCAGTCAGGTTTTCTCTGCATCTCACAAGTGATGAACAACAAGAAAATCATTCACATCATAGTTACCATTTATTTAATATTGTCAAGGTTTGAGCAAACTAGAGCTTTTAAAAATATTCCTCATTTGTGCTACAAACACTGTTGCTATCTTTGCTTCAACTAACCACCAGGACTTACTTCGTTATCATCACAGTCTTAGTAATTTCAGCCATCAGTTTTTTTAATTGTGATACTCTTTTAAATTGTAGTTTTGAAGTAATATGTTTTCTGTCAAATTTTGAATATGTTGTTGAAACCAACTAAGGTTGTTTATAGGGTAATGACTTTTTTGTAATTATTTATGATCAACCACAGTCAATAACTGCCAACAAGGTAATTAGATGATATCCATTCTCTATTGATAAGCAACTGTTTTGTTAATCAATTGTTTTCATTCCTCAGTAACTATCAGTAAATAGAAAAAGTTAGAAGTTGTTAAATGGTTTTAGTAAATCTAAAATATTGATTTGATTACCAAATCATATTTTTGTTAAAATTGGTTCATTTTTAATGCTTTGTATTAGAAAATTACAATTGTGCAATCACATTGAAATACATAGTGAATAGGAATCTGCTAACTCCAGAATTGGGTTGATTACATACACATTTATAGTGTGAACAGTGTTGTTGGTCACCTGAAGTAACTATCAAAATTTTTGAATATCTTTCTCATCGCACCTTCGAATCATTTTTGAACACCCCATTTATCTAGATTTGAGTCACTTTTGACATTTTTTCTGACCCATTTTACATTTTAGTTTCATCAAGAGTACCATGAAGAGATTGGAAAAGCCCATCCAACCATAAACATGGAGCAGTATGAGCTACTGGAGAGTCAGCAAAGCAGAGTCTGCGCTGATCATGGTGACAAGCCAGTCAGTTTGGGATGTGATAAATGTCTGAAGATGATCTGCATTGAATGCGTTCGCAAAGCCAAGTTTTGTGATGATGGTAAGCAGTAACGATAATGAAATTATTGTGCGTAGACTATAAGGAGAACTTGGATAATTGTAGCGCAAAGTAAACTCCCTGAATTTGTCTTTAAAATTTTGTAATTATCATTGATTGGAATTAAATAGTTTACCTCATGAACTAACTGTCCCAGTTGGATTATTAACATACATAGAGTAACTTTTATAAGTAATACAATGCAGGGAGCTTTCATTTAAAAATGATTTTACCGAGACAACCTTGCCATGCTACTGGTATTATATACTTTTGATCACTAGATTAGTGACGGGCCATTGATAAAATTGTTTGAACTATTTCACATTCATTTTTATTAGATATAACAATTCTGTTAAAACTTCACCCTCGTCTTAATATCTCACACATAAACTATTTTATTAACTGTATTTTATTAACTTTGTAACATAGACATTAAGGATACGGTAATAACTGTAACAATTAATTTTTATATTAGCCACTGCTAGCCATTGACAAGTTTACAACTTAAACTTATAAACAATTAGTATCACTAAATGTTGTCTTGTTTTTGTCAAGGCTCTATCTCTTTCAAAACCTGCAATTTTAAACAAGAACTATTTGAGTAACAATCAACTATTTTTTTCTGGTAATTAAAATAGTTGTAAAAGTTTTAATGCGAACTTTTTATTCCAGGAGAGACACATCAGCTGATGTCATTGGAGGACCTTGTTGACCAACTTACTGATGAAATCAACAAGCTAAAGAAAAGTATAATTGAGAAAGAAGAGAGATTGGAACAAATCTTCAAGTTCACCTCTCAAACACTTGCTGAGTATGACCAGGAAACAACTGAGACGGTGCAAAAGATTCAGCGTAAAAGGGATGCGCAGGTTGTAATGACATTGACAAGTCTTTAGCAGAGCATTTTTTAACTCATGCTATTAGTTAACAAGATAATCTTAGTTAAAGCACATAAATTACATAATTTCTTTATTATATATTTCAATATGTCAGAGTCTTGGCTTTCGAATGAGCCTATATTCAATACACAAAGAATAATAGAACTATGAAAAATGATGTGTCAAAAGTACGCCCTGCAAAAAAAAACACTTGGTTCAGGTACTCAAAATGTGGCGTCATAATTTTCATTTAGCCTTAGGTCGTCGATCTCTTTCACTGCCATTGAGGCTGCGTTTTTCTGTGACAATCGGTGCTGTTAAGCCCGGAGAGCGCTAATAATAAACTAAGATTCTAGATAATCAACAATGCCCGCGATCGTGCTAACGCCCCGCCCAACACAAACACATGTTCTGGGTTAATTAAATATGCTTAAATAAATGTACTGTCGTTAATAAAGGTAATGAAATCACATCGATTAAATAATGACCTGCGGTTGCGTGTCCCTAAGACTAAAGGTCAATCGCACTTTCGCGAGATCACGCAATGCTTGAAATTAATTAGTCTCAGTCGCCACCCTTAACATCGCATTAAAAATAAAGAGCTAGTGCATAATATCATCGGGAAAATATAGTATGGTTCTTGGAGTCTGAGGTACCTATCATAGAAACAATATGTACATAGAGAACTAATGACACTGATTCCTTTGGCATCTTCATTCATTCTCTGGAGTTGTCCTACCTTCGCCTGCCACTAGCGTCATTATCGTCACTTTCGTAGTTGATAAATAAGCGATAAGAACACACAACAACGAATATGGTAATTGTGACGTCACAATTTTCGAGACTGTGCCAGTAAAGTTTTTTGCGGTAGAGCTCTGGGGAAATCCTATAAACACCAACCAATGTCTGTCTCACCATGGCGAACAATAGCTCATTCGAAAGCCTGATGTATTGAAATACAATAAAAAAATTGTGTAATTTATGTGCTTTAACTTTTTCACATCCGCAGGCGCATTTATGCATAATCTATGGTCGATATAAAGAAATTTTTGCGATTTCAACCGCTATTGCGTAGTAACCTAATTTCATTATTCATAGAAACATAACCAACGCTCTTTAAGATTTTTATGGTATTGACAATTTTGCCGGAAAAAAAACTTTAGTATGAAATTATGAAGCAATTTAAAATTTTTGTAAGTTTTCAACTTAGAAATAAACATTTTTTTCTGACGTTCTGATTAAGTTTATGATTTTTGTAATTAGACAGATAATTAAAGGAGCAGCGTTGACTCTGATGGTGGTGAAAGTAATAGCTTTGTAAGATTAAGGAACATGGTGGAGGATCATTTTAGCTTCATACCATTTGTAGCTTTACGTGGCTTTAGCGATGCACAAAGTATGGACACATTGAATTTTCCACATATCACACTATTTTTTAACATGTTGGCATAATAAAATATATAACAAAACTTTTTTAGATAGAGGCGGTTTTGGAAAAAAATTGTATTCATATCATAAAGCAAGCTAAGCAGTTTACGGTAAAATGGCTAGCAGTAGGCCGATAACTAAATTTGTACATAGATGGCAGTAAAAGGAGTGAAACGCTAAATTTTTTCAGCGGTTCTCAATATTTGGTCACATTAAACTCTATAAAATTCAGTAATAAAACGGTATATAAAAGTTAACACGGATGATTATCAACTTGGATATCAATAGAAGTTCTAAAGGCTCATAAAATTGTTGTAATTTTCTTGTTGTAAATATATTCGATTTTTAAAGTGAAATACATCACAGAAGCTGCATAAAAAGTGATTCTGCATCAGGGCAATATAATTTGACTATTGCTGTTTTATCATTGAAATATTTATTTCTGAGATGTATACAGTCTTTTCACAAGTAGTCTTTCTGTACTAACATTTTCAAAGTTTGTTCATAATTTTTTGCAACATAGAAGTAAGCTGTGCAATAGCTTACCTTGTCAGGTTAGCTATTAGGGAGTAATAGCTAACCTAATCATAATAATCATAGGTAATCATAAAAATAATGTTTCCAGGTGTGGCTTAAATGAAGTTATAAAATATTAAACTCTCAGTTGTTGAGTTACGCATTTAATACAATGTAATGGACAGGGTAAAACCTTGTAAAAGATTTCCACATTTGCAGATAGTGATGACCAGATATTGTATACTAAAAACACTTTTTCAATGTTGAAAAAAGGTTCTTGCATATAGCAGTTCTAGTGTTTTTAAGACAAACATTGCCATCAGATTGTTTTAATCGTTGAAGATCAAATCTTTGGAGTCTGAGTACAAACAGCTAGAGGATAAATATACAGAGAATAGGCTGATAACCAAAACGCTTATGACTGACTTTCTTGAAGATGAAGTGCTTAAGAAATGGAGCCGAATAAGAAATGCTATGCGCAAAACAGAGTCTAGGATTAAGCACGCTCATCAGGTACAAGGGTGATTTAAAAGTAAAGACATTTCAATCTGGAAGTTTTTATTTGAATCATAACATGGTAGAGTATACAATTTCTCTACACAGGCTGCCTGAATTTAATTCCACTTGTTTTAACGCTTTAATTGCTTTTTCATGCAGCCAGAATATGAAGTGTTTGATCTAGTACGTAGGATGTTTTGCACATGTTTTTTACCCAGCTTTTCTCCTATTTATTTTTAATAATAAAAATGCGATTCTCATGTGAAGCTTTTTTTATGTGACAAAACATATGATAGCCATTAGGAGCTAATTTTGGAGCTACATGTCTGAGAGACTCCCAGTTAATACACATCAATTTTGTTGAGCGATTTTGCCTGTGTGTGGTTGAAGAATGGTTGTTGTAGAATGGTGCCAGTTGACAACATTCCTTTCCATGTGAACTTTAATTAAAGGGAACTGGTGTAACGCATCAATATATGTACTGCTGTTGACAGAACCAGATTAAAACAAGCCAATTTAGAACCCTTCATAAACTAAAATATTTTCAACATTACCTTTTCCCAGAATTGGTCACTTTAAAAATTTTTTGCCATAACAGGCCTCTCAGATCTTTCACTGAAGTTCGACAAGGCTTCAACTAAAGTTTCAAGTTTGCGTTGCAGCGGTTTTTGCATTTCTAGACGTTTTTTTGTTCATACACTTACTTCCATACAATTTTGACTGTCTGTAATGTATTTCAGCTCTACTCCCTCTATCAGCGTTGAAAATATTATTACAGTCCTCTGTTCTTCCAATTTGCAACTTTATAGAGGGGTCAAATTTGGTCATGTAACTTCAGAAAACAAGGTCGATGTTATGTGTTGTCTTCACTTGCAGTAATAGCTAAGTCATGCAGTTGAATGGTGCCAGAAGCACTATTTTATAGACTAAATAGCAGTTATTAAAATCATTAATGTCTTTGTTTATTGAATCACCTTCACACCATTGTAACTTTGATAAATAATCAACAATTAGACTTGCTTTGTTGATGTGGTATTCTTTACAACTATTGATATTAGAAACCCTTAATAAAAGTGCAATGCTAAACTTTGAAAGCTGTGAATTTAAAATGTGTTTAAGTCACTGTGTTTCCTATATATCTTCATATTGCCTTGTTATGTGTTCATGTTGCTTATGAAATGTGAGCTGTCAGTATACTGGTAGTTTTAGCAACACATACCCCCAAAACACACTAACCCTCCTATACACCTATCGAAAACCATACCTTTATGTGACAAAGCAGATGATAGCCTAAACTTGAAGCTGAATGTCTGGGAGACTTCCAATTGATACTTGTGCATATTTTGAGTAACTTTGTCTGTGTGTAGGTTGAATTGTTTTGCTGGAGAATGGTGCCAGTCCAGTTGACAACATTCATCTCGTTGTGAACCTGACTTCAAGGAAATTGGTGTAGCGCATCACAGTATGTACTACTCTGAACAGAACCAGAATAAAGCAATCAAATTTAGAACCCTTCATAACCCAAAATATTTTTGATATGACCTTTTCCCAAAACATGGTCACCTTGAGCTTTTAGGACAAAACAGGCCTCTTAAATTCTTCACTGAAGCTGGACAGGCCTTCGACTAAAGTTTTAAGTTTGCGTCGCAGTGTTTCTTGTATTTTTAGACATTCATTCTGTTCGTACGTTTACTTTCATGCACTTTTGCCTGTCTGTAATGTATTTCAGCTCTAATCCTACTATCAGCATTAAAAACATTATTGCAGCCTTTTGCACTTCCAATTTGAAACCTTATAGAGGGGGGGACAAACATTGTCATGTAACTTCAGAAAGCAGACTCGTTGTTAGGTAGTGTCTTTATTTGCAATGATAGCTAAGTCCCACTGTTGAATGGGGCTCAAAGCACTAATCTCTAGTCTAAATAACAGTTTAGTAAAGTCATTAGTGTCTTTGCTTATTGAGTCACCCTCGCAGTATTGTAATTTGGGTACGTAATCAAAAATTAGACTTGGAATGATGTAGTAATCTCTACTACTATTGATTTTATAAAGCCCTAATAATATGGTGATGTTGACTTTCAAGGCAATGAACTTGAATGCGAATAAATCAATGTGTTTCCTGTATAACTGTGTGTTGCTTTGTTATGTGTTCATGTAACTTATAGAATGTGAGCTCTCAGTATATTGGTAGTTTTAGCAACACACACACCCACACAAACTTACCCTTTTACACACACATCCACAACTACAACCAATTACACATGCATGCACAACCACATGGCACACCGACACCCAAACATGCACACAAATAAAGTGTGTCATTTCAATTGTAGCCTATAAAATGCATAGGGATTATGCAGACAATTTAAACTTTATCTAATTATAATTTCCGTAAGTTTTGTTGCCTTACAATCTATTGTACTTAAAGGCTTCAAATGTTTTATATTATTATTGTAGTGTGATATAGTCTCCAGCTACAGCGACACAAAGAATGAAATACAAAGGTTGATTGATGAAATCATACCATCAGTTCAAGTACCTTCAGTCAGCAAAGTGAGAGGGAAAAGTAAGCCTACTGATAAATATTACAATTGACAGGATGCTCTGTAGATAAATCACATTTAGAATGACAAGGAATTATTTTCTTAGTTTGGATGAGTTTCTTAGTTTCATTCTAACTAGAATGAGTTTACTTTCCACTTGGTGAAATATCATATGCAATAAACTGACCTTCCACATTAGATTCTCGTCACTCTGAGAAAATACTATTAAATAATTTCACCAGCAAAACATTTGTTGAGGTCCTTCTAGAATGATATATTTTAACAATTTAATTAACAAGGTGTATTATTCTGTATAATATCAAAATTGTTTGTGAATTATTAAGGTACACTTTTACAACTATTTATTGGTCATTTTAACAGACTGTATGTTTGCGGTTTATATGTTATAATTTCAAATTAAGGGTATTCCATGTTCTTGGCAGATATTTTGGTTCCAAAATATTGTGTGCTCTGTCTTTTTCCAGATTCACCATTTGGCAAACATCTTCCCACTTGCATCCAAATATTAAGTTTGCTTTAGAAATACATAATTGTAGGCAACCTATTTTATTCCTCTGTAATATTTCATTGAAATCTGGTATGTGAGTAGAAATAATAACAAAAGAAACCTGTCCGCAATCAATAGGTTGTGTGTGAGCTTGGCAAAAACAATCTTTGTATAATCAAGAATTAATGTGTTTTCTGCAAACTGTAGTACATTTCCGATCCTTCACTTTTTGGTTCTCCATAGCAAACATCACGCCTAGACTGTTAAACTTTGCTGTACAATGTGGAAAGTTTGCATTTTTTAGTAAAAAATTAAGTTTTTGAAAAACTATGAAATAAAATTAAGGATATTACATGTTTTGACTGATATTTTAGTTCCAGAAATCATGTGCTTTGTATTTTTTCATATTCACTATTTGGAAGACTTTTTTCTGATCTGCATTCACAAATTGAGTTAGGTTAATAAATACATACACATATGCAGCCCATAATATACCACTGTGGGATTTTAGCAAAAGTTAGTGTATGGGTAGAAATAATAACAACAGAAACATTTTAGTCGTCAGTAGCCTATGTGTGAGCTTTTCAAAAGAAAATGTATTGTATTGTAAAAAAAACGTTTTTTCTGTAAACTGTAGTGCTCTCCTGTCCTTGATTTTTTGATTCTCTATGATTAAAACTAAGACTATACTGTAAAATTTTGCCTGTAAAAACGTTTTTGCTGAAAAATTTGCATTTGCCAGCAAAAAATTGGAATGAGCAGCAGTTGTTTAACTCTTTCGCTAATCTGAGCTGCATATTACAGCTTGGCAAGATATTTGTGTATAGCTAAATAACGTGTACATGCCAAATGTTTTTGCTAAATGAAGCCACATGAAGTGGCTTTAGCAAGCCTTGTACAAAGCGTTTCTGATTAGTGAGTAGTTAACATAATATTTTATCTTATCTGTACTCAAACTAAAGCAAAGAATTATCTGCGTGCATTGAGCAAAAAGTATGTTGACATTCCATCAATAGGGTAGTTTTGTTTTGTAAGAACTTTATTTTTCATCACAATTTCTCCTTAGATATGACCAGCCATGTCAAACATATTACTGCAAAAAGTTTTATTAATTTTGGATCTACAGACTATTTAATTTTTACTAAACAATTATACTACTGAAAGTGGTTATTTGATCTCTATCAGTAATAATAATGACATAAGCTTTATTAATATTGATAATTCGTTCGTCTCAGACATTCTCAGTCTTTTAAAAAATTGCCAAAAAACTTTTGAGGTCAAGCTGCAACACATAGTATTTTGTAAGACATTATGTGATGTAAAATTTTACACCAAATCTTTGATACTAAATAGTTTTCATAGACTATGGAGTTTAAAAGTCATGGCGATCTATAAGCATATTTGTCAAGTATTCTGTTCGAACGAATATGTAATGATGTTCAGGTAAACAAATTGATTTGACATTAAAAGAGCTTATGAATACAAAACAAAATTTTTACTGTGATAATTCAACAAACTAATTTAAAAAAATTAATAGATGTTTCATTTCTTATATTTTAATTTTGTCACATAATTGATTATAACAGCTCTGTAGTAAATGTCTTTCAGACAAATTCTTCAGCGTATGCCACATTTTTGCTGTTGAACCTTGAACAATTTTGCTTTTGGGAAATGAAAATGAATATTTTTATCGGTTTCGTGGCCAGACATCATTTATGTCATTTTTGATTAATGTTGACACGCCTGTCGTCTAATAATACAAAAGGTGGTGATAAAGGGTGTCAAGTTCTCAATTTTTTATCAACATATTTATATATGATAAACAATATAAAAAGATTATCTGAGAGAGAGAGAGAGCTCTGATGTTGATAATAGTGTATTTATAAATTTTGCTTTTGTGCATACAGAATGAATCCAACTATTTAAAAGCCCAATAAGCAGAGTACCAATGCTTTAAATTTCCTTTAAAAACTGCTAGTTGAACAGTGGCTGGGGAAACTTAACCATCTTAGCCTCTAATGGTTGATGAAACTTGACTGACTCAGATAGTGATAAGCTTCAATCGCTCTACAGTTTTCATCTCACTCAGCCCCCTATCATCATCCACCTGTTGGTACTCCTTTCATGGAATACTTTTTTCCTACTGAACAAAATAAAAGTTATCTGTGAGTATTTAAAATAGCAGTAACTAATGATTGACTACTATAAGTTTACACGTGCAAAGCTGGAAGATATGCAGTAACGATCTAAACCAGATTTATTAAAAAGTGCTGGAGTTGCTCGACTTGGGTCATTTATTGGACTTTGTTGACAAAAAGCTCTGTGAAAACCTCAAAACAATGCAGCTTTCTTTAATCACGAGAATCAAGTCAATAGCTTTCAATATTTCAAAAAACATAGAAATGATACACATTGAACTTCGTCTTCAGTTTTATACATCTTCTACAGTGTTAGTGAGCCTCCATATTTGAGCAAAGTTACGATTGTCAATACAAGTCTAAGACAGTTATATAACCTTTGACATTTAAGTGCCAGCAAGACCATGATTTCTCAAGAGTATATCAGTAGATCGAGAAATCCTGGACGTTGAAAGCTCTGCTGTTTAGTCTAATACATTAAAATTAAAAAAGAACATCATCAATATGACTTAAAAAGGCCATCTTGCTGTCCCAAAGGCTGGATCTGCTGGCAAAAAATGTCTATCATATGACAGCCCTCACAGTACATAGCGAATAGCCGCCATTTGATGTCTGTTCACATTTCTAAAAAGTCATGTTGGTAAAAACACAATCAGTATCGTTTGTAAATGACTGCCTAAGGTGTAAGGATTGTAGCAACTGGCTCTGCTAAAATAATTTTCCACAGCATACCATACTTAAAAAATTTTGTAGGTCCCATGTGAACAATTTATTTACATGTAGCTATGTGAGGGGATTATTTTGAACGAAGTTTAAAAATCACACTAATCTAAATTAGATTATCCAGAGGGTTAAAATATCTGAACATTCATGGAGCCAAATAATTTTAAGTAACAATAGGCTAACTTTAACATCGAATAATACACAATTCCGTTGCTCTAAAGCCTAGCTATTTTAGAAGTCACCTTTGGCAATTCCAAAGGTTCATTGGGCAAGAAATATTCATTAAAAACTAAAAAGTCTTTATATAATAAAAAGTACACAACTCTTTTTGATCCTCTGGCCTAGTGAGATTTTTCATTGAGCATCAATGTGAATACGATGGCCCCAGTTTCTTTTTGCTGCATTTGGTAAACTATAAAAATAGAAACTACTTGCAAACTCTTCATTATGATTGCTAAACACCTTCAACTGCCAAAATCATCTCAAGTAATAAACTTTAGAAACAGAGGAGAATGTTTAGAAATAAAAAAAATTGACTCTATGAGTCATGATTCGTTAGTTTATTTTTCACAAATTTGTAGCTTTGGACTTGGATTGTTCATTGTTTGCATCCTTGCTTGTGCAAGTATGGCTTTATTACATGCGAATTTCTTCATAATATATTGAATTACAGCTGTTTACTTTAAATGATTGTTTGTTTCATAAATCTACAAAATGAGCAGTATATACTGAGATGGTTCTGTGCACCTGTAAAATGAGCAGTAATCCTTAGCATGACTACATAAACATGTAAAAGAAGTGATTAACATAAAATATTTACTTTAAACCTTAAAATATACTGTAAATGTTGATATGATCACATTAAAATGAACATTTAAAATAAGTGGTAAGTAGTGATAGAATAATATTAACCTGTAAAATGAGCAGTAGACACTGATATCATTATATGAGCCAGTACATTTAGCAGTAATATCTGGCATAATAACATGAACATGCGAAATAGCAGCATATTCTGACATTTTTGCACAAATCTGTAAAATATGCATTAATCAATGATATGATTATATGAATCCTTAAACAAGCAGTAAACCCGAATATGGCTTTATGAATATGCAAAAAACGCAGCAAATACTGATATGTTTGCGTGAACCTGTAAAATAACTATTAAACATCAGTGTGAGTACATGAAATATGCAGTAATGTAAATTAACCTTTTACATTTTCCTTTACCTTTTTGCGTCGGAAACCTTTTACTGCTCCGCATTGAACCAAGCAAATTTATGAGTAGAATTAATTTATATAATTATATGAATAATGCAGTGGCAAGACTTCCCTATCCTCTGCCTTCTCTAGTTTTTCTGCTTCCTTATATATCCCTTCGCAAAACTTGGGGTGTGCTTTTTTCCGTAGTGGCCAGGTGGCTGGCTTAGGCAAGTATGGCGGCATGAAAATCTTTGCGATGTCAACTCAGCTGCCGGCTTGTCCCGTATTTGCGGGCTGGCAGCCGGCGAGTCGTACTTCCGACTGGCTCAATGTCATCATGATCGAGCACAACTTTTTTTGCTCTGGCCTGGTGAGATTGACCCAAGCCACGCTCGGCCTGGCTGTGCTTGCCAGCTGCTTTTTCATCTGCCTGGCCGATTCGCTAGGTCAATCAATTTTGGCTCTTGGCCTGGTCACCTCTAATCACAACATTAACCACATATATTAGTCTATGAGCTTTTGAAACAGGTGAAAAGCACTGATATAACTAAACAGAATAATTGAATACATTAATTTTTGGAGAACAGTTTGAATAGCTGATTTAATAAAAAAACTTCCTCGATCACATAAATTATTCTTTTAACATTGAATCTATCATGTGTTTAAACTCTTAAAATTGTAAGCCTACTTTAGAGATTAGACCCCTTGAACTTGTTCAACAGATAATATTTATATGAGTCATATAATTAGGTCACACACGGGTTACTATTGCTAATAATCTTTGTATAAAATATTATAGTCTTACCTGTGTTATACAGAGTCTTTTACATAAAACCTACATCTGACTAAGGGAAAAATTCTTTCATTTGTACTCATAGTATAACAATCTTATACAAGTATTGAATAAGATAAAATTATTGCTCCCATATACAAAAAATTTAATATCAGTTGGTTAAAACAATCGTGACATTACAACCAGATCTATTCTGATGAGCCTTAATTATATCATTACCATGTTGTGTAGTGCGGGTTATTACTGCTAATAATCTTTAAATAGGATAACATTGTCTTGCATGAGTTACACATTGTCTTTCACATAAAACCTACAGCTGACTGAATGAGATGAAAATTACATTTTACAATTTGAAATTTTACAAAAATATTTTTCATATCAGCTGATTGAAACAATTGTAGCATTGCTACCAAATATCTCCTGGTAAGTGTTAATTGTTTTATTAGCATATTGCGCAATGTCAGGTTTATATGCAAGACTCTGTTGATGACAACGTGAGTAGCCTTAAAAAAGAAAAAGAGTGAAAAGTCTAAAGAACAGGTTTTAATTAAATCATCTTGAAGCACTCAAAAACTGTCAACCATTTTTCAGTTTCCCTAAACTGCGCATAAATAACTAGCCAAAAACTAAAATTATTTTTTGTTTTTAGGCAAAAAACTAAATACAATTTGTATTGGTTTATTGTTTGCAAGCATATTTGAGTCAATATATTTTCATTTGCATGTTTGTGCAATTCTTAGATTATTCCTATTTGTTCATTCCTCTTAGAAATCTTTTAATCAACTTTTCTATAAATCTTTAGTGACTGTGCAATGACACTGTTCACTCAACTATCCTATTCAAGTCTGATGTTCCTATCTTTCTGGAGCATTATTGTCGTGCATTCCTGTACAGTAACTTATTGAAATAACTTATATGTCTATATACTGTTTATACTTATTTCCAGGTGGGAGAAGTGAAATAATGCTAGAAGTTGTCTCCACAGACGGTTTTCTAATTGATGAGCAGCTGATGCTTCGACAGTCTAAACCTCTTCCAAAGTCCCTCAAACTCCTTCACACAGTCTCTTTACCATCATATCCTTTATCAGTAAGAGTCTGGAACTCTCAAATATTAACTGGAATGGGTGATTGTGCAGTAGCTACTATTGCCAACAACTACAAAGTAAAGGGCTCATTCATCACATTCAACAACTGCCCTGCAGCAATGGAGGTTTACAATGACAGACTATATACAGCAGTGCCTGGCGATCCTTGGACCATCTATGTACATGACCTACAGGGAAAGCAAGTCACTTTCTGGACTCACAATGACTATGGTGACATCTGTACTACCGGACTAGCCATCACTTGTGATAAAGTAGTTGCTCCAGACAGAAAAAACAAGCTTCTCATCGTCTACTCACTATCAGGGAATAAACTCAAAGAAATTTCTTGTCCTCAGCTTAGCCATGATGGTTGTGTCTCACTATGTGTTTCAGGATCAGACCGGGTCGTTGTGTCTCACCATGACTCATCTCAAGTCTGCTTGATAGACATCTCTCAGGGTCAGATGCTCTGGACTTGTAAAGATGTGCCTCATCCACTAGGAGTAGCAAGCTATGAAGCGAACTATGTCCTGGTGGCAGCATCATACAGCAACAGTGTGAGAATCCTGCATGGCTCAACAGGTTGGTTTACTTATAAATGATAGACAGAATATGTGTGATCAGTTGAGCTGACAAATGTGATGTACAATCTAGTAATTGATATATATATATATATATATTTGAAAAATTATTGCGAAAAAAGTAAACTTTTAGTATTTGCGTTACAAATTTGTTTCGTGCGGAGCACTCATCAGACACGATTGTACTAAAATGAAAAGCTTTACCGAATCTTTTCGGTAAAGCTTTTCATTTTAGTACAATTGCGTCTGAGGAGTGCTTCGCACGAAACAAATTTGTAACGCAAATACTAAAAGTTTACTTTTTTCGCAATAATTTTTCAAATATTTCATACTCCACTAATAATATTTTAGGTTTTTAGTGTGGAGTTCTCTTTTTATATGCTTTTTCACTTGCTTTTAGTTAATATATATATATATATATAAAATCAATAATGCAGACTATAACTTCAGATAAAACACTTTATTGCTGTTAGTTTCAAGCTTGGTAAAAGCAATCTTCAGATAAAATGTTGGCACCAGTTTTGATTACTTATATACATCTAGAACTACTAAAATTACTAAAACTTCATAGCTGGAAGATTATGGATTCATAGAAGCATTAGGTTTTAAACCTGAACAGTAAAAACTTGCTAGCGTGTCTGCAGGCTAACGAGTTTCTACTAATACCCTACAGGATGAAAATATTCGTTGGTCATAAAAATTCGCGATTTCGCGAACAGTCAATCCCGCGAATTATTAAATTCAGTGAATAATTAGTTCTATTTTTAATCACAAGAGAGAATAACTACTGCATCAAATTGAAAACGAGTCGCTAGCCTAGTTTTTAATGTAAATACTAAACGTAATTGAGTTCCAAAACATTTTTAAAATCATTGCCTGAGCTTTGAGCTAACACCATTGGTAATGCATCACATTGATTTACAAAATTATTCAAGGTTGTCACAAGATATGCAGAATGGCGTCATCGCGAAAATAGCCGCGAGGCAGAAGTACCAAACGTAGCCGAGTTCCAAGACTTCTTTAAAATCATCGCCAGGCTTCGAGCTTTATTGCCATTGCGTCAAACTTTACAAAATTATTCAAAGTTTTTACAAGTTATTCGGCATGGCTTCAGCATAGCAATAAAGCTCTCCTAGTCTTTCTACATTAGAATCAACTTCATCAATCTCTAATACCGAAGTCAGGACGATCATGATTCTGATCTGGGCATTATGGTATGTATTTGATTTGCAGTGCAGATACGTTTTTCCATAATCAACTGCATTAGTTAATTCTTTTGTTTAAAAACTGATCGCTTTCATTAAATACTTCAGCTATTGTTTTTGTACTTCCTTGACACTTGTTAAGATTTTTTCCTTTCTTGTGTTTACTGCAGATTGAGAATAAAACAACCTACTCCGATTACGAAAACTAGAGACAAGTAGTAATATTCATCAAGGCAGGAATATTGGCAGAGAAGCAACCAGTCAACCTAGACCCCTTCATTGACAACAACTCCTTGATATCGCTGCAGCAAACATGATTAAATTATATATTTTATTTCATGTATAGATATATTATAATTTATTACAAACTCGAGTGTACAAATAAAATTTTACAAACGATGAATGGAGTAAATATAAACAGTTTAGTCTATATTGCGGTTGTCTAGAGCAATAAAATTAAACTGATACTCTTGATAAGTGAATACTAGCGTGTAATGGCGCTCTCTGACTAGTTATTTTGGTAATAGCAGCTCTACATCGCTGTCAGTCTTGGGTAGATGTTAAAGGCGATTCTCTTGCTACTACATGGCTGGTAAGGAAGTTATCATCAGAACTCTCCTCGTAGCTTACTATTGCAAAGTTCTGCCGGCTGGCCAAAGATTTGTGCTCGTAAAGGTGTTTTTGCTCTTTTTTTTTAAATCAGATATATTCTCCTCGTAAGTAGCTGCGGTCACTTCTATCTGAATTTCCAGACTTCCCTGAATGATTCGTGATCTTCTAAAAATGACATACACCACCCTTGCAATCATTGTTCTTCCGTGTATGATGAAAAATCTCTCTCTCACACTAAAACAAATAATGAATTGGTAGGGATGGAAACATGAATATTGCGTTTTACCGAAGAACCAAAGTAAGATTCAACTAATTTAGTAAATGTGAAAAGCTCATTACTTACCACAAATTGTTGGTTCATCAAAGGCCTCCAAATCTGTGAATGTTCGTGAAAACCTCTGAACGCAACAAAGAATTTATAGCTTAGTATGATCCACCCGTAGTTGTAAGCTAAAAAGAAAACGAAACGCGCAATGCGCGCAGCCGCGCATGCGTAAGGTTAACTCTATTGCTAGACTTAATAGAGTTAACTTTTCCTAGAGAGTGGCAGTTTTCAGCCGCGAATAAATTCATCCGCGAATATGCATGAAAAGACAATTTTCGCGAAATATAACTCCGCGAATAAATTCATCCTGTACGGTAAATGATATACATAATATGTGTGAGCAGTTGTGCTGACAAATGTGCTTTACAATCTTGTAATTGATAGATATACTAGTAGATACATAGTGTTGATGTAAACACATGTAATGCCACCCTGACTACTTCTCATACTGAAATTAAACACTATACAAATTAATAGAGAGCTCTGATAGTCTACTTGCTATAGACTTAGTATTAGCTTATAATTCAGAGTAACTGTATAATTTTCACTATTTCTTATTTATTAGCCAATTTTTTTGGATTTGTTTGCACACTAAGTAGACGATCACTTATATTCTGTATAACATACAGTTTATTGGTATGATATCATGTGTTATTATCAGACTTCTAATTTTACACAAAACTATGGACACTGGATGCTCTTGGGTAGAAAATTTGAAGCAAAATCATTATAGTCTAAATGTGTTTACTGTTATAACTTTTATAAAAATTAATAACGAAAATTGGCTGAAAAGGGAGGCAAAAAAATTTATATATCTTTACAAATTTGATAAAATAGTCACTGCTCAGTTTGCTATTGTTTAGGTTATGTTAGAAAAGAAGGTATTGGTCATCAAATATTTTGGTAAACAATTTAAATAAAATTTAAAGAATTCATTTTCAACTGCTTTGTGTAGTTATAGTAAAATTTAAACTGATTTTTAGACACATTTTTGAAGGGCAGAATTTTTTGTGAAGGGCAGCCCATCAAGCAAGGAGAGGCTTGCTCTAGTAATAAATAGGCTAGTGCTGCTCTCAGCTTAGTTCAAACATTATTCGAGAAAGTGGAACATGGCTGGAGAGTGATAAGGTTGAAATATGAAGCTAGCCATGAATAAAACCTTAAAATTATTATATCATAAAAAGCAATGCAATAACGAACGAAAAACAGCCAAGGTTTTTCTGCATTATAGAATAATGCTGTAGCTTTAAAATTTAATAGTATTTTCACGACAAAAAGTTCAATGCAGATTTTTAAGACATATCCAACTAATTAGCTGTTGTCTAGTTCTATGTCAGCTCAGTGATGAATGAATCTATGTGAGGGGAGGATAAATCTAACATTTCCTATTTTCCTGAGCAACTTAAGATTACAGTGTAAACCTTTACAGTATATCAATTAAATTATATTATTTTAACGAGACCTGAAATGATGAATCGGTAACCATTGATAATACTGATTATATTGTAGGTAAGGTAGTCACATTGCTGACACACAACGCTATTGAGAGTGGTTGGGTGTTTGACATGGACATCTCTGGAGACAGACTAATTGTAGCTAACAGCACTAGGAAGAATATAGCAGTCATCCAGCTACAACCATAGTTGCTCCTTCTTCAGTTTGAGTTGTTGGCTTCTGTTCCTTATTATAAACCATAAACCTTTCTATAAAAAACTACGAGAGATGAATCAATTTTGTAAGGATGGTTTCATTGTACATGTAGTTGGCTTCTGTTCGATAGAAAGTATGTAATTTTTGATACAACAAGGATTGAAGTGCTTGTCATGAATAGTGCTTGTCTTTCTCCCTTAACCTTGCTGCTTGTGAATCTGATTGGCTGACCATTGAAGAAATTTAGCCTTTCATAAGATTTATGATTTATGATTTTTTGACTATAAAAGCAATGATCAAATGTTATTATCAGTGGAGACCTTACAGGATAACAGTAAGAACTTAACAAGATAATGTTTCGTGTTGAAGAACTAAATATGTGCAAAAGATTTGACTGCCTTGAAATAAGCTGCTATACTGTTGATATTAGTACACTAGGTTATAAAATATGTTGTGCTTTAATTGACATTTTTGTACCTTTGTCATCAGTAACAGGTTTTCATTTTTTATTCATATTTGTTTGTTCTTCAAAGCCTGTTCCTTTTTTCTACTTTAACAATTGAAGATTTAATTAACTTTTTGCTATATATAATAATCCAGCTCCATATTACTGTTTCAACTACTGGACTGAATACAATGCACATTTTGGTTTGATGTCCTTGTTATAAATTTTTTCTGCCTCACGATGTGTAACACAATGTTTTTTTTCTTTATATTATTACTAAATACACTCAATACATACAATTTTAATATGTACCATCATATATAAAAATTTTATGTTTATTATCAAGAGATGTTTGTATTAGATAATTACTAATGGTTTCTATATTCCTCTATACCAAGTCTACTAGAAGAAAGTCAATGAAGCTAAACTTACATTCATTTCAGTTTGCTCAGACAGGCTCAAAGTATTTATAAGATTAAAACATATTTCTACAATTTCTATAAAACCTATTGTTGGTAAGAGCCGATTTTGAAGCGCATTGACTTGAGAGGCTCCACCCATAACACTTTTCAGTCTAGATTATAACCTCGCAACGGTGCGCTGTTGCGCTTGGCAGTGTGCCAATGCATTTACCTGTCAGTTTAAAATTGAAGCTTCAACTTCATTGTTTTGGTAAAAAGTTTTAAAAAATTGAGGTGAAAGACCACCTCACAACCACGCACCAGTGCAGTAGGCGCTCCTACAACATAAATAATCCGTTCCAGTAGCGTTTATGTTATAAGAAATTTATGGCATAAGAACAGTAAAACATCTGTAAATCGCCTAATCAATTCCGAGATCTTTCCAAATTTACCCCTTTGGCCATGAAACAAGGAAAATCTTGACTCTAATAATTTGTTGGCTGTGCTGTGGCTGCAGTATTATTAGTTTGCATTGACAACCTTTCTGCTGTTTACAATCAATCTCACTGGTTTTGTAGACTATGATTGTGGTAATATTATACCAAGTTAAGGGGGACTGCCCGTTTTTGGCGTTCATTCACGAAACGATTTGCTTAATATTGTTAAAACAGCAAAGTCAATTCTTTCAAATAATACTAATAACAAATATTTTATACATCTCAAAAAAAGGCAAAAAGTCACGAAATTGTTCTCCTCTAACAAAACAGTTCTAGCTGTTTGTCTATCTTTATCCAGGCATCAAGGTTATGATAAAAAATAACTTTCGACAATAATCCAACTAGTGATATTCAGATTGGCAGACTAACACTGTAGCATCTGCGCCAATCAATCACCTCTGTATTTATGGACTGATGCACTACCATCCTGTTTTCTTTTTTGGTCGAAACATTTGACGGTCTATTACGATGATCTAGAGTGTCGCGAAAGTTGTATATAATAATTATAATGCTAAACGCACTGTGTTTTTTCTGCAAGTGGGGCGAAATAAATTAACATTCAAATATAACTTGAGAACTCATTCAACATGAAACAACGTTATATGAAATTTTTCACGCAGTAGGAAGAAAAACTTCCTATTAATTTTTTATGATATTTGGAATTTACGTTATATGAGCGTCTACTGTAATTCTGGAAAAGGTAAAGAAACCCAGGACTTTGAAAAACTAACCTTCATAAAATTTAACGAAAATTAATGCTCTAGAAAAAGAAACCATACATTATCAAATATTGAAGCATAATAAGCATTATGAGACATGTGTCTAATGCATATTACAATGGTTGTATAAAACCAACTGCAGCCATCCTTCACCAACTCCCTACATCAATACTTTGTTAGATACAAAATAATCATTAATGGTTTTATTTCCAACAAAAATCAATAAAAGTAAAAAATAGCACAAATACAATAGTTTAGTCTCTTTTCCAGTCTGACACAGTGAATTCTCTCCGCAAGTGTCATGGTTATTACTACACCCTAGAGTTCGCAATTTTAATATATTTTGTAAAATGTAAAAGTACAAATTGCTTGTTACACATTTTATCATGCCCTTTAAATGCCTTTATCATTCAATATTGTCTAACAAACCTGAATCAGAAAAGTTATCTCAATTAAAATAATGCAACTTTGTTAGTTATGGATTTGTCAGTTTCTGTTCTCTGGGTTGTCATTTATTGCTGTTATTTCATTCCTGTAATAGTAATCCTAAATAATTGCCAAAAGTGAGAGATTACTGTACATCTTAGAATGCAGTGAATACTTTGCACCCTCACAATTTTAATTCATTCCAGGGTTTGCATTGTATAGTAAAAATTTTGTATGGTTGTATAGAGGGGTGTAAAAACCCATTGTATTTATCTAATGCCAACATCCCCTACTAGAATCATTAAAATTTTTATATAACTGCTGTTCATATTAAAATTAGTAACAAAATAGTATGTTAACCTTATAAACTGTAGTTACCCACAGTAAGTTTATTGTATTCAGAGTGTTGATTGGTTATGATCGGTAATAGCATACAACATTATAATCATATAATAACATAGTATAAGATTATAATCTATTATTATAACATTATGATTATCATTTTCAGAAGAGTAAGCAATATATGTAGATTATCTTGGCGTCAAAGTTTGATACGTAACAGTTGTTTTTATTCAACCTAACTACTATACATCTAACTCTTGCTACGTCACAGTTCAGGCTTTAACGGCTTCATTATTTTATTGGCAAAACATTATTAATAGTCTTCAAAAATCAAAAATAAATAACAACAAAAAATAGCTGAAATACATAAATCTCTTTCATGGTCTGCCCAATGCGATTCCTTTGCAAGTGTCACTGCAATAGCAGTCACCGAAGTTCACCATTTTTATGTTACGATCTTGCAAACCGTAAAAATACAAAGTACTTGTGACACCTTTCATCATGCATTCTAAATACCTTTGACACTCTAAATTAGCTAAACAACCAAAAACAGAACGAATGCTTGTAGGGAATAAGAAAGTAACTTCATTAGATATGAGTTTGTTAGCTTAAATTTAATACATTTTTATTTCTGAGGAAAACCGTATGATGTAGTGAATATGCTAGTACACTCTTATTACATCTATATACTACTGATTTTAAATGTATATCTACAGTTACACAATAATGGAGTTTAGACAATTTTTGTCATTTTTTATGAAACTGTCAAATAAGCAGCAAAAACTTATTTGATTACCTAAATTATTTGAATGTTTAAAGAATTTGAATATTAAACTCATAGATTCAAAGTTAATTTAATTTTCAAGTCATTAACTTCATACATTGACAACCAGTTGCGAAGATTCTACTCCAAGTTATGTCTGTTTGCTTTAGTCACAGTATATTTGCAGTTGATGGTCAAAGTAATAGGCATTATATAATATCTATTTTAATGTGAAACAAATAGTTTGATAAATCTTGTTTGCTAGATAGTTAAATATCGGTATAGCTCCTAAAGCTAAAGTGTGCCATTTAATGCCATTTTATCAATTACACAAATTACTGACCCATGATATAAGTGAGTTTAATGCTGTTTATCTGTGAACCTGTATATGGGCCATGTAATACGACCACTAGAATGCTACTATTTTCTGTTCAAATAATAGTATTTACATACATTAGATTGTCGTAATCATGCATGAATTGTACATTTTTATTCAATTAGCTTTTACATATTGGTATTTTGGTAGATATTATAATGAGTATGTATTATACAATGACAAATGGAATTAACTCTACTTGCACAAATACACAAATTACATACAATAATATAAAAATATCTCCATTTTATTTAAGTGTATTTATCTTATTCAGTTTAATAAGATAGCTATGTAATTAACCACTTGTGGCACTGCTAGGAAAGCTCTTTTGCTAGGGGTTCAAGGGAGCATATGTAGATTATATTTCTCCTAGAAATGAAGTAAACAGTACTACAAATATATCATACTCCTTTTGTTCATACACAAAGTATTGAACTTGCTATCGTAAAGTTGTCATAGCTCCCTATTTTATAGTTTGTAATGTGCTATGTTCAACCAAATTATACGCCAGAGGTGTCCAACCTTTTTAAAGTGGCGGACATTATGTAAAGTCGAGCCTAGGCTGGAGGCAACACAAAGCTGCTACGTATATCACAAATAATTGACTTACCATAATTTTAAATATTGCAAAACATGATTGAAACCATCACGTGTAATTATCATTTTCCACAGTCAATATGTTTATTTTAACTACACATAACTACAAAAAACAAATCCATCAAAATATTGGCTTTAACTCTTTGACTGAGGGAACGACAAAAATGTCGTTAATCGGTTGCGTGGGGATACGACATTCATGTCGCTTTTTTTAGATGTTATAAATCTGTCGCCTAGTAACAGTAAACAAAGGATATAAACGCTAGTAAGTTTTAAATATCATCAACAAAATATTAGTCAATGAATTACAATATGAAACGATTATCTGAAAACCGGTGCTTTGTGCTAAAAGCTAAAAAAACCGCTTCTCCCAGGAAAAAATAGAAGCTGGAAAACCTAGTCAACATCGGTTTGACATTCAAAATGGTAAAATAAATATTTATTCGATCCCGCAATTGTTATTGATCCTATGTCTGATCAGTACAAAAATAATTCAGATGATAGAAGTGATGTAAACTTTTAGGACTTCTAAATATACAGGGAAAGTTGATCGTTATGGTAGATCACGCGGCTATGCTGTAGAGTTGAATTATACTGAATGGAATGCTTCCAAGCATTTTATACAGAGACAATTGTACATAGATATAGCAGTAGCTTTTTTTAGTAGTACATACGTAAATAAATGTTTATGTACAAAATATTTTGTTAATAGAAATTGATTTAAGTTTGAGCTATGCATGTTCATAAAAAAACGATTTTATTGAATTTTCAAAAACAAATTACACAACTTTCAGGTGTTTTTGCGAGGCTTTAACCCAGTCAAAAGGTTAACTACTCGTAGTTACAAAATCACAAACGCTTCAAAATATCGATTTTAAATACATCTACATGTCATTATGAAAACCATAACATGAATTTTATGTGCAGTGTCCTTGCTGAAGAAATATTGTGGTGCTATGTTTTCACTGATAATGGTCCTGAGCCTACTACTCTCAGTGAGCCACTTGGTACTGCTTCTCTCGTACAATCCTGTCTAGGTCAGGTTTAATGTTGGAAAATGAAACCTTGAGCTGCTCAGCTAGATGCTCATAGGCTAGTCCGGTACACATTCAAAATATCGATTTTAAATACATCTACATGTCATTATAAAAACCATAACATGAATTTTATGTGCAGTGTCCTTGTTGAAGAGATATTTTGGTGCTATGTTTTCACTGGTAATGGTCCTGAGCATACTACTCTCAGTGAGCCACTTGGTACTGCTTTTCTCGTACAATCCTGTCTAGGTCAGGTTTAATGTCGGAAAATGAAACCTTGAGCTGCTCAGCTAAATGCTCATAGGTTAGTCCGGTACACGATATTTGCTTTTGGTATGATTCATGCGACTGACGAACTGCTCACATAAGTAGGTAGAGTAGAAGAGGCTGACCATTTGAAGAACATGTTTATGTAGAGCTGGATATGTGCCAGCTAGAAAGAAATCATTATAAAACTCTATGAGTTCATGGCTGAGTTGTGGTTGTTTAAGGCGTTCATTAGCCTGCAAGTCAATGAGCTCCATCTGTAGCTTGGCTGCCACACTGCTCGGATTGACAGAACATGGATCGGCAAATATCTTTATCTTCTTTTCAGTTTCTGCAAACTGAAAAAAATCTTGCAACTTCAGCTGATAGATCTAACACAATATTGGCGTCTTGCTCAGAGTTGACCTCAATGCATTAGCCATTACGCTGACAGTTAGACAGTGTTTTGAAGTGAGCATAATTCTTCTCTCGGAGTTTCTGCTCCTACAGCTCAAGCTTTGTTTTGAATGTAGTGATGTATCTCCTGAGTTGAGATATGCCCTGTTTCTTTCCCTGTAGCTGAAGGCTCCCTACTGACATATACTTTGTGATATCAGCTAGAAATGTCAAATCAGTGATCAAGAATTGATCTTTAAACTCATCACATTCACAACTCTTGTTTCTCATGAATAAATCAATTTCTGGTAGCAGAGTGAAAAACCTTTGATGTGTTTTAGTGCTGCTGAGCCACCTGATTTTACAGTAATATGCTACATCTTTGTATTCACATCCTATCTCCTCAAGCATAATTTTAAATTGTTTATGGTTTAATGCTCCTGATCGAGTAAAGCTAACAATGGATACAGCCATACCCATAACATGATCCATCCTCAGAGTTTGTGCTGCTAATTTTGCTTGATGTATGACATAATGGTACACCACAATAGGAACGTCCCATCAGTGAAAACTGAGAAAAAGACTTATTAGTCCAGTGTTTTCCCTGCCAATGCAGGTGCTCCATTAGTACAAACACCAAACATCTTCTCCAGTGGTAGGCTAAACCCAGCAAGTTCTTTAAATATACTCTCATAAAACTATTATCAAGTTGTTTTGCCATGAAAACTACTCATTGTTAAGAAATCTCAATAACATTGAACTCAGTATGAACGCCCATGTCATAATTGCAAGCTGAGAAATGTCAGACAGATCTGTGCTCTCATCTAATGCTATGCTGACATAAAGGAACTTCTAAATCTGAGCTTTCATTGTACGCTCAATGTCCCTACTCAGATTTTTTCACTTTTCTTGCAATGGTGTTTCTTGACAGAGCAACACTTTCTAAATTGCTCTTTTTATCAGAGCAGAATACATCCACAAACACTGCTAGTGCCTAAAAATAATAAAGCAATGTTAAAATAAATGCAAATCATGGTTACTAAAATATAATAACAGTGACAAGGCAAACCACAGAAACTTTTGTTGAAATTTTCATTTCAGCTTTAGGTTCAATTACGGTTCAATTTTACAATAGTAAATGACCTTTCAACGCCATAGAAATAATTACTAACGTTGAAAAAAATGCAAATAAAAAGGGTTTGCAAGTTTGGAGCCAACGGTAGCGTTTAGCGAACAAATATTTACATGTTTCATTTGGGCTAAATGCAGCAGGTAAAGGTTTGGCTCTGCTATAAAATTGTATGTACACTAATAACAACTAGCTCAACAGTGCAGAATATAAGTTCAGGCCAAAAGAGATTGTGAAAAGTATTAGACAACTAAAAGATGTTTGTTCTATCAAAAACAACAATTAGAACTCAGCTATCCAAGCAAATGATGAAAATGTTTTTGTTTTAAAAACGTTAACTTTTTTTCTGCACGTAATATAAAAATGGTTCATTTATGTAACTTGATCATGAATACCTTTTTGAATTATTTAAAAGATTATCATCATATAGCATATAAATATGAAGACTTATTGGGCATTAGTTAATAGCATTTTTGCGGCTATCTTAACACGTCTTAAAATGGATCGGTGTTCATAACTCTACTTCTATTGCACATAAAACGCTAATTTTGGCGGCAGGCTGTAGCAAACCTATCAATGAGAGAAATAAGTTTTTAGGCAGTAATTTCAAATATGGATTTTAGATAGAAATATGTCGTCAACTTTAGAAATAAATAAAAACACAAAATTCCAAAAATTTGCAAAGAAGGACCCAGGTTATTATATCATCGCAGGTCATTTGCAAGGAATATATATCAACTGGTACAGATATTTCTTGGTTTATTGGTCCATATTTATTAATAGATTGTCGACAAGTTGAAGGTGAGTTAGCAGATTTAGGGCATGTAAAAAGATCTAATAATCGCTCTACCGGAAAAAAGGAGCAAAATATGGGCGACATTCGCTTTACCTGTGATAGGATTAAACTTATCTTCCGAAAATTCTGACAAGCCTTTTGAAAAATAGATTGTCCGCATTCAATTGAATACCACCTCCAATTGACCGCCACTACAGAGGAAGGGTTCAAAAATAGGGCGCGATGATATTCAATTAGAGGTTTTAAGGCCTATTACTGTATGTTTTTACATGCAATATGGTCACTAAATATTTTCCAAAGTTCCCTAAGCTTCTCCAGACAGTATCTTTACCAACACGTCCTTTATCAACATAAGTCTGAAACAGTCAATTTTTATCTGGAATAGACAATCGAGCAGTGTTATCTATCAAAAAACTACCAGGTAAAAGGGGCATTCACCAAAATTCAACGGCCTCTTTGAGCGATGACAGTCTACAAGAACACACTATATACATCAGTTCAAGGCAACCTTAGGACCATTTATGTTTATCCCCAGCAAGGAAAGCAAGTCACTTCCTAGACTCACATCGACAATCAATGTTGCAACACAGGACTAGCCATCACTTGTGATAAAATAGTTGTTCTAAACTTTCAACTGGTAATACCACGCTAAAAATATTTAACAGGATATTGGTGCCGATTTTGTCGATTTTTTGTACATACTGTTTGATGAAACTAAAACCTTTAGTTTAAAGGTTCATGAGCAAAAACTTTACCTTGTACTACAAAAATACCAGATGTACAATGACGCAAAAACCTTTCGCATACATTTGTTCTGTCAGTTCAAACCAAATTTATATAGTAAAAAAGTTATACCAATCTACATTTCATAAGTTTCTGATCAACTATGTCAAATACTGACTCAAAAAGTATACTTTAGACATTAATAATTTCTTTCAGTGTTTGACTACCAATAATAGCTTTTTGTATTGCACAAGGCTGGTGCCATGGTGAGATAAATTCCAAATGGAAGCTTTGTTAAGCAGTCAGGGTATAAATCATCTAACCGCACATACGAATACCCTACACAAAGCGGTACATAATCAGAGCATCCGCTTGTGGTATGACAAGCAATTGATTATCACAACCTACAAGCATTAATTATCAACAAAGATCTCAGGTTACAGTTGTAAGCAATGTGTAGGGAGTCAAGTCGCTTACCTACTGTTAGTGAGATATCTATAGACCACACTTCATGGCATAGAATAAACCGGTAATCGGCTGGTACATTAGAATATCAGTAAAACAAAGACACGGACTGACATCACACCAATACAAATCAATAGAAAATGTATCACTTCCATACTAGACTTCCTAGAGTTGGATGATACATACAACTGTATATTGAATTACTTGATGTAGATTAAAAGATTTCTAAAGCTCTAATTCTTATGAGTTATAATAACTTCTAACACTGGAAACAATCTGGATTACACAAATATAGCCGTTGTACATACTAAAAAGAGAGATAAATATTTTAACACATCAGTTGAAATAGTCTGGTTGTCACACACCATTGTTGTGTCAATAGGTTGGGTCTATAGTAGCTTACCAGTTTTAGCATTTTTTGTTCAGTAGTTAGCAATTCGGTGCCTCTCAGCTCTTTTAATTGAGATGCTGGTAATCATTAACTGCTAAAAGGGGAGTGGAATTGCAATGATAAATATTTTTATCTAATATTTTGTTAACAATTCACCAAATTAGCCAATCATAACTGAAGACCCAAAACTAAGTCATTTTTAATTCAGTGGATAGTTGGTTGTGTTGATAGCAGTTAGGTCTTTTTCTGTTTCAAGTATTATTCAATTAGAGGCTGCGTTAGCGATAGTAGTTGCAGTGAAAATGCTATATCTTTACCTAAATTTATTCTTACAACTAGCTTCATGATTGCCGTTAACGCTATTAGTTACAGTTGCCGTGAAAATCTTTTATCTTCACCCAAATTCATTCTCACAGCTAGCTATAATGATTGCATCATTCACTATGATTGAGTATCACATCAGAATAAACTAATACAATTTACTAATGAAAGAAAGTCGGTAATTAAACTTTTGAGCTGTGGAGCAATGTTAACTCATTCGCACCCAACGCGAGTTAACTTGCAAACTTATATTGTAGCTAGGCTACCAACACAAATTAACTCGCTTTGAAAATTTACCCATTCCATGCACAGCTATTTGTAAGTAACAGAAAATATTTTTTGATTAGTTATGAAGAAAATGTCTGGCCAATCAGAAAAACTTACAAATATGCCTCAATGACACTTTTGTAAAATTTATAACCAAACTATTAAACCCAGATTGATGTCTAACCAAACCAGAAATCATCATGGCGACTGAAAATTTTACCATTGGCCATCAATTCTTTCAAACTCCAGAAGTAAACATGCAGACTCAGAAATTGTAAAACAGTGAAAGACTGCATAAATCAAATTAAACCTTACTTTTTATGTTTCAAAGTTTTTATTAACTATTGAATTTGCCTATTTGAATTGTTAAGCTCGAATAAAAATGGATTTTTTCAGATTACAATTATCAACCAGCAATCACCAAAGTTGTATGAATTGTGATGTAAGGTTGTATGTAAAAATTTGTAGGCATGAGGCGAAAAAGCCAGCCATGATGGATACCGAAAAAACAGTTAGTGATTGAGCAGAGCTGGTGAGAGAGCCCATCAAGCCAACAGTTTTGTACTCAAAATATATATATAGAAACCATCCAATCAATCTGCTTATAAAAATATAATGATATAAAAAGTATTATTTAGCTAAGATTATAATACTTTCTTTTGTAGATCAAATTGGGTGAATAATAAAAACTTCATTATTTAGTTTAAACTATATTCAATAGAAGACAAGTTGGAAAACTGTTTTTCCCATGCCAGAACAAGTCACCCTCATAACGGCTCGTGTGTGAGAAAAAGAATAGCTGTGTGCACTACAGATTTGGTTTCACAAAGCAGTTTTAATGCCAACTACACACCATTTTAAAACATAGCAGTGAAGAATGAGCAAAATTTTGATATAAAAAAAGAAATTAACCACATTAATGGTAAAATTTAGTGATGGACTACGACTAAAGGCTAATCTGTATGCCACTATCAACCTTCAAAAGATTACATGTATGTCAGTTACATTAATAGCTTTAAATTTATGAGTGATTTCTACCATCATAGCTGTACACCACGTCAAGAGCGAATAGATTTCATTTTCACAATCAGTGATTTTATAATCAATTTCAACTGATTAATATTTCAGAATTTCCGCAAACTGCAGTTTAAACATGTTGATGTTAGTGAGATTTTTCTATTTACTGGGAGCAGGTCAGCTTCAGATCTATATTTTTACGCATATACTTGTATGCAAAAATGTCAAAAGCAAGTAACGGATTATCTAATACACAACATAAGAATATATTAATTAGTAGTACAGCCAGGGATCTACTAGTAACAGGAGACCCCAAGCATGCTGTGTAACAATGGTAAAGGAATGTCGACACCATCAATAAAATGTAAGTGGTTGGCTATCATATGCACTGCCTCTTTATATATTTCAGGGAACCAGGTAAATACCGTTTTTAGAATGTTGTTTCTTTGGTCAAAGAATAACATAACTAAACTAATTGAACAATGTATACACGTAAAACCTTACATCATGTAGTAGTTTGGTTAAGGAAATTAGTAAAGATATTGGTAAGGTGTTGCTACACAGACTGACTTATTATTCGGCAAACTGGCACATTGAAGCTAAGTTTAAGGCTACTTTCAACAATAGTCACTACTTTCAGTATACTAGACAATAATTATCACTCTGGTAGAGCTTGTGGAGAGCTAAAAGTGTGCTGGACTTTAGGAGAATCCAAAGACACACCTGCAATACATGACCGGATCAAAACATTTTCCACAACCAGATCACATTGTCATAACAACATTGATAGCCAAACTGGGATGAAGAAGAATATACTACAGTTCCATTAATCAAAACTGTCAGAATAAAAACATAATTTTGTTAGCATTATGTATTCTAATATACACAGCAAGAGGTGAGAATTTTTTTTAGATGCGATTTTGTCTAAATCGTGTTGCTAGTGTCTGTTGCAAGTTTGCAGACACCCTTATATCTGAATATTTAAACGATATGGGAAACTTTTAAAGAATTATTTAACTCTTATATACACTACCACTAGTTCTTGCATATGTTAATTTACTAATTACAACAGACTGGTGATGCTACATTTTAAAATCTCAGCTATACTTTTAGCTGTTACCATTGAATCAATAATATTTTAGATCAACAGATAAACTGCAGTTACTAACAGAAGAAATTGTTGTCTTAAAATCAGTAAGATAGCTTCAGCTAACCAAATATTAATAGTCACCTTATACGCCACCATCTTTACTCAAGAAAAGCAGTAAAACATGACTTTACAAAAGCTGAGAATTCCTTTTTGTAAAGGTTTTTCTAGACAAAATTATTTGCTTAATTTGATGGACTCCATGCCCTATAGCATGAAAGGTTGGTACAAGTACTTGGTAACTTCAATATTAAAAAGAACTTGTATAACTTGTTGGCATCAGCAAGGATTGATATTTTTATATCATTTTTAGTTGCTTTTGATGTTGGAGATGATCTTACTGCCAAAATGGTTCAACATTGAACTTGATAAAGCTTGACAGTGATTAAAACACGCATATCAAACAAATGTGTGATTATGAGGTATAATAATAGCTGCAAGGGTGCTGACTGTATATAGAAGCGTAATCCTTCAATTTGAACGCATAAGCAGATATCAGCTATCCCAGAAATAACTACTAGCGATCGAATTTCACACGTATTTATCTTTTGAGTGTTTTAACCACAGTCAATATTTATCGATTTTAATCTTGAAACATTTTGGCAGTCAGATACCTAAAACATCAAAAATGACTGCAGATGATAGAGAAATAGTGATCAAATTCTGATCAATTCTACAAAAATGTGTAAGTTCATTTTTAATGTCATTGTAGTCATGACCAAGTTTACTTTAAATCTTTATCTCACTCTACAGAGTGCATATAACTCCAAAGTAAATAAATACGGCCCGCATCTAAAGCACAATTTGAAATAACTCACCATTGTTCTTTTTATCCTTTTTATCACAATTTCACATCACCCAATATAAATATTCGTAGAGTTCTACACTATTCATATTATGAATAAAAATCAAAATCTTTAATTTACAGCATTTTACAAATCAAAAAGGTTCATGACTTTCCGACGTAATTTAAATTTTCCATGTGTTCCCTGATAAAATAAATTACCAAAACTGCTCTTTGTAGACAATCAAGCTATACTTATACAAACATCTAAATATTGTAAACAAACTGATTTCTTGGTAATGTTTCTATAAGCAACAACAGAACATAGATTACAACACACTTTCAGATATTTCTTTAAGAAGTTTTTGGTTTGACCAGGCTTTCAACCCTAGACATCTTGAATTCATAAAATCATGCCCTTAAACAATTAAGCCATAAAAATATACTCTAAATCTCAAATGTTGGTACAGTCTCTATAGTGACTACCACTCTTTTTTACTTCTTCTGCTGTTGCAAGTACTGAAGCTTCACATCGAAACAATCAGAATCTGAATGGCACAAGTCTAATATGCAACTCAATGCAAGTTTAATATATAATGCAGAACAAATGCGGTGTGCTTTTTATTGCCATGACGATAACGATCCGGTCTTCCCGTTTTGAAATATAATTACAAATAAAATTGTTGTGCTAAAGGATTTTCTTGTGTTGCATGTGATCGACCACAAAGTTGTTTTGATGGAGACAAAATTTGATCAGTCTAGCTATTATGTCGGCTTCATACTGAAAATATAAGAGAAAACCCTATTGATAATCCAATACATTGACTTACGATCAGTAATTATATTACTGCAAATGCCGATATATCGGATTGCTGTAGCGAATTAGTTAACAGATCAGCCCTTTACCAGATGACAACCAAGTATGATTGAAATTGTTATTAGCTGGCAAGCATAATTCAAGGTAGCAGTAGTAATGCACAGATTTGGTTAAAGGAGCTATGGATGTTTTTGCTTTTTCAAAACTTTCTCATTTTTAACCAGTTCTCAAATTAGAGATCAGCTGCATACTGTACGCAATAAATAAATTCAGCAACAATGACGTATTCTAAAAAAAGCCGCAGACCGATTATGTATCCATGAGCTGGCAAATGATTAAAATAGAAATAATTCAAATGCTGTCTATGAAAAAAAGAGTGAAGATAGTGAACAACTTCAGTTTATTTTTTTAGAGTAATTATTGTGATAAGACAACTTCAAAATGATATATGTTTCAGACAAGAAATATTAGTTAATATATACATTAATAATGAGCGAAAAAGTCAGTGCCGCTCGTACCGTGCTGGTCATCATAGCTTCCTATATTGATAAGTTTAGCATGCAAGCATTCACTCTGTCATGTTAAAGAATCAGAAAAGGAGACTACTGTATATCATCCATAGGATAGTTGTGAAAAGTTAATTGTAGGCTTGTGCAGCTGTGTTTCTTGGTTAATCTTCATGTGTGTGTGCGTGTGT
The DNA here is from genome assembly GCF_963576615.1 of Watersipora subatra. Classification (NCBI taxonomy): domain Eukaryota; kingdom Metazoa; phylum Bryozoa; class Gymnolaemata; order Cheilostomatida; family Watersiporidae; genus Watersipora; species Watersipora subatra. Next base: position 12,026,257 of record NC_088712.1, read on the forward strand.
GTGTGGGTGCGTGTGCGTGTGCGTGTATGTGTACATGCGCATGTGTGCGCGCGTGTGTGTCAAGGTAGCAGAGCGCAAACATCTAGAAGATTTCAGTAAAAATAAGTTGTAAAAGACTAACAAAATTTGAATTCAACAGTGATGAAATTCAAGCACAAGCACTTTGTGAGGTGGGTCAGCATAAAAAGCTAACACATCGCCTTACTCACTTTTTATTGTGACATGTGTTCCTTAGGACTATAGCAGCACATGCTTATCTTACAAAGATTGTAAACTAGTAAGGATTATGTAGGTGGTATTTTAATATACAGAGTAGACGACGGGGTGATTATCTCTAGCATTGGAGGAAACAGCTTCTATGATGTTCAACTTTAGCTATGCATTGCATTGATCCTTTCTGACACAGGTTGTGAAACAGGAATTAAAGTCTTACATGTTTTTCCAACACAGATGTAGATGTACTTTTAAAAACACTGTCAGACTTCAGGAACTCATTGGTTGTTAAAGTACATCAATTGCTTGAGTACCGTCTTAGTTTGTCCAAGTTGTTTAATATCTTGGTTTTTACATGAGCCATTGTCTGACATGGTGAGACAAATATTGGTTAGTGTTTATAGGATTTTCCCAAAGCTCTACCACAGAAATGTTCAAGTGTATAGGCTCGGTAATTGTGACATCACAATTTTCGTATTCGGTGTTATGCGCTCTTACCGCTTAATTCTTTTGTTTACCGCTTGTATTTATCAACTACCGTAATGACGCTAGAGGCATGCAAAGGTAGGAAAACTCTAAAGAACCAATGAAGATGAAAAATGAATCAGTGTCATTAGCTTTCCATGTAAATATTATTTTAATGATAAATAACTCAGATTCGAAGCACCATACTATATTTTCCCACTGATATTACACACTAGCCCTCTCTTTTTATTGTGATGTTGATGGGCACGACTGAGGCTAATTAATATAAAGCATTGTGTGATCTCTTGTGTAGATTGCACTCTTGTGCGTGACCTCGCAAGAGTGCAATCTACATATAGTCCTAGGGCCACGCCGCTGCGAGTCATAATTTAAACAATGTGATTTCATTACCTTTACCACCATGGGTGGTTAACAACAAAGTATGTTTTTACTAGTCATTTCTGTTTTTGTTTAATTTTGTTGTGGAAGTCAATTGATTTAAATCAATCGTTGGGTTGACTTAACACACTCTGGGATTGTTCAAAATAGAGAAGCAGACTGTATATAACCTAATCTGCCTATAAGCTAGTATCATACACAAAGATTAATTTGACTGTCCAATACACCTGTTTTCTATTTTCCATTTACTGTAGTTTGTTCGAATAAAACATAAATATTTTAATTTTTATACTTTTTTCTTTTTTATGTTTAATTACTAATTAGTTGTTAATCAAGTTATTAATTATTTCTGCATGGGACAAACAATGTTATCATATAAAATGATGCGATAATAAACTCTAACAATCACCCAAAATCTGTTTACCCAGATATGTGTTTGTATTGGTCGGGCATGAGCTCGATCCCCAGGCATTGTTGATTATCAAGAATGCTAGTTTATTATTAGCACTCTCTGGGTTTAAGAGCACTAATTGTCACACAAAAAAACGCAGCCTCAATTGCAGCGAAAGGAATCGACGACCTAAGGCTAAATGATAATTATGACATCACATTGTGGGAACCACAACCTAGTGTTTTTTATTGCAGGACATACTTTTGACATCTTGTTCTTTAAAGTTCTATCATTCTTGTAGCATTGAAAATAGGCTCATTTAAAATCCATGACTCAGATGTACTGAAATATGCAATAAAAGTACTGGTGTTATTGATGTGTTCTAATTATTATTGGGTAATAATCCACCAACACATGTATATTTTTTATACAATTATGTTTATCAACTAAAAATATAGTATTTCAACACTCTCTATCTTAGGAATGGGTACAATATTTTTAGTTGGTATCAACTGCTGACAACCTGACAGGTAAATAATACGGTATTGATATACCTTAATAGAAGCTTAATCATTCCAAAATTATCTTACATCTAAAATTTGTTTTTTCTCTGACATATTATGAACTCTCAGGAAACTTGCTTCCAAGCGGTTCAAATAAGCATGACACCACAACACGTCCATTGCACTAGACGATATTTGCTGTGATTTTGTCTACGTGTTTAATTTAACATACCACTCGCTTGCACTTGCCATTATGGTAATGCTCTAATCTGTAACTATAATGTTTATTGCAGGAACCACACTGGTTTTTTAAAAGCATTATTTTTATAAAAAGTGAAATATGCAATGATATATAAAAATAGACAAGAAACCACTCAAATGTAAGAGAGGAATGGTCTATCAACGACATACAAGTATTGCACACACCAGAACTGTGTATGTGTGTGCAATATTGGCCTGAGCAAGCAGATCTGCGCACTTTTAGCAAAGTGTGCAGAAATTGAAAACTACCGAAGCGTATACGAGTAATGGGCTTTCAACGACAAAGACAAATATTGTGCGGGCCTAAGAAAGCCAAACTGTGAACAGACACAAAAGGGTCCAAAAGTTGAAGATTATCTAAGCTTAGAGGTAGTGGTATAACTAATCATAGCCTAGTGTACGTGCAGCTCTTTATCAGACTATGACTGATTGCAATGCGGGTCGGGTACAAAATATATTTCTATTGACTTTTATACTCTGTTAATTTTGTTGATTATGCTATTCATCTATTATCTTTTAGGCCTATTATCTATTGGAATGCATTACGTGAGCAGTTTCATTTCATATGTATGTTCCGTTGCTAGTAGGAGGAAGCCAACACTAGTACACTTTGATGGGTGGGTAAAGAGAATTCTTACTTGCATCTTAAAAAGCATCTCTAATCAAATCATTATGATTAATTTGATGGCGCACTGAAGATCCTCATTATAATCATGTAGTTGGTAACAACAAACAATAACTATCTGTGAGTGAACAATTTTATAGCCTGTAATTTGTTTAGGCACTTACATTGGTGAGCGCAGGACTTTGCTAGCGTTTGAGCTGGCGGGTGGTAGCTTGCATTGCGCTCAATTTTTGGTGTGAAGCAGCACATGTAAAATGTTTGTAATCAATGTCATACAAATTTTAATTTTTTTAACGATATCACCCTCTACAGTAAAGCCTACACATATTAATTTATTTATTATAATATCCACGAACAACTGGTCATAATACTGAAGTTTATTAAAAGAAAAATTTTAAAAATGTTCTGCTTGGTTGTTCAAAAACATCATATGACGATTTTCTTTCTTGTACTGTTACCACTAAATACTCTTACTTTGTCTCCAAAATCATATCGTACGAATACATGCTTTACGAATAGTAAACTCGCATATCTTACACTGTCCAGCTTCTATCTTGGCATAAAATGTGATTATAACATGTACAGCAGGTAGGCAGTGTAATCATTTGGTTAATGATCAAGAAAAGTTCTTAAGCTAACAGCAAGAGAAGTACACAGAGAAAATGACTGACTTGAGTTTTCCAGCATTAAATCATTGATTTGTTAAAAATTTTAAAGAGAGAGCGGTGAATTTCTTGTCTAGCTATGACCTAACCTACAAAATGGTTGAGAAACTTTATTATCGATCTAGATGAAAATAGTCTCTAGTCTGCTGACTGTTATTGCCTTTGCCTAAAGAATACTCCTCCCTAAAGTTACAAAATCACCAATGGTTCTTATTAAACTGCTACTATAGTAAAAGCAGTCACAATTATGTAACTCTGCTCAAAATCATCTACGTTTAGATGTGTTAATATAACTAATCATAGCCCAGTGTACGCACAGCTCTTTATTAGACTATGACTGAGCGCAATGCTGGGCGGATACAACAGGTATTTCTATCGACTTTTATGCTCTACTAATATAATTGATTACGCCATTCATCTGTAGGCTCTTAGACTAGGCCTATTATTCATCTGTAGGCTCTTAGGCTAGGCCTATTATCAATTGGAATGCATTGTGCTAGCAGTTTCATTTCATACGTAAGTTCCGTGGTTACTAGGAGGAAGCTGCTGCTACTACACTTTACTGGGTGAGTGAAGAGATTTATTAGCGATTTATCCTAAATATTATCTCTAATCATATCATTATTATTAATTTTAATGAAGCACTTAATGACCCTAATACTATCCAAGTACACACAGTTGGTAACAATCAGAAATAACCATCTGTGAGTAAACTTTTTCATAGCTGGTAGTTTGCTTAACTGGGCAACGTTAACGAGCCCAAGACTTTGCTAGTGTTTTAGCAGTGTGATGGTAGTTTGCATTCAGCTCAAATTTTGCTGTGATTTGGCGTGTCTAAAAATAGCAAACAGTTTTAGTAAGGTTTTTGTAAGACAATAAATTTTATTTTCATAAAGGTTTTTAATGCTTACAGCTCACTCTCGCTACTATGAAGCCTTCACATATGATTTAACCTCTTATATTATTCACTGATAACTGATCATAAGATTAACTTATGTTATTATAAACATCCTAATAACAGAGCCTTGTGTAAGAATTGAAGTGTTTCGGAGCAAGTTCTACATACATTGAGAAAAATACTTTGTAAAAAATAACATTATTTTTAAAATATCTATAATACATAAAGACAAACTTTTTAAGCAATTAATAAATGAAAAAGGTATTTCTTCTTAAATTACCCTAAAATCAAAAAATTGGAAAATAGGTTTAAATTGGTATCAAGTTGATGTTACAAATAGCGATGTCACTTGAGGCATACTTTACGCTAACCTTTCTAAATATTCATAGAATAAGTATACTTTTTTAACATTTTATTTTACCTTTTTATATTACAAGTACTAAAATGTTTATTTTTCAAATCGGTTTAGTTTTGAGAAATCAGAAAAATCGGACCCGCTTATAACTGATGAGAGGTAATGTGAGTTGCCTGCCACTGGCAATTAGCCTGACGCATTGCCAATGAAAAATTTGAATAATCTTACCAATAAAAAGCAACTTCTTTCCGTGACATTACGCCATCACTTTGCTTTGTGACTGAAAGCAATAGTGTATATGATGCCATATAGCGGCTGAATTGGCATGGCGTCGGACTGGCAAACCGGAAAGTTTGAGAGCAAATTTTCTGCAATACGGAATCGTTCTTCAAATAGTTTAGTAGTTTTAGCTGGACATACACACATACACACACCAAATTTGCAAAAAAAATCAATTGTTGGAGATGGTCTTTATATGGATTGCTATCAACTAATAAGTCTTGCAAAATGTCGATCAAGTACGAGTAATATCAGATAAAATTTATAGTTGAAACCAGTTTACATTTTAGTACTACTTTTCCTTGTGGTAATCTCTAATAAATGCTACTTATTACTGCTAGTTTAAGTAGTCAAATACTAATAGATATATTACATGCTGTTTTTGTTTTTTGATTCATGGGTTTATTGTGGTTTTATGCTTGCCTGCAGTATAAAAATCTATGATATATACAATTCCATGAACCCTCTTGGAATGACACCATATAATAAGCAATCAGAATTTGTTCACGTTGTCCTGCGCTAGACATGCTGAGTTCTTCTTTTTGTTGTTCCTTTTCCATCGAGGTTCAGCGCCACCAACAATATGATTGCTTGTGAAATAGGGTTAATTGTAAGCGACTGAATATAAGTCTCCGCTAAAGATAAATTAAAATTAAAATCCTTTGTAGCGCCACAGATTACAAATTCAAATTACGAAATTACACATTCTTGTGTAATTTGAAGCAGTGATCCACTAATCTTGAGTCATTTTACAAGCGTCATCTCATGAAGATTTTGATGGCTAAGTGAAATATAGTGATAACGTCTATTGGTTCAACAAAATCGACTTTCAAACAGCAAAGTTTTTAAAAGAAATAATTTTGTTAAAGTTTTTTTAAAACCTCACTTACACAAAAAGACTAAAATGATTCTTGGTAGAAACTAAAAACTCCAACAATTCCAAACAAACACAGTTTAGTTATCAAATGAAAATTTTGAGAATATTTTGTCTCAGAATTTGTGCTTATAATCAGCAATTGAAATGGCGAGTATTTGAAAACTTGCAAGATCAGGCTGAATCAGCTTACAAATTACAGGATATTTTTATGTGTTTACTTGGAGCTTTGTGCAAAAAACTTTATTTAAAATATTTGTAGAGTTATTTTTATTAATCTTGGATTCAAAGGAAGCCATTATCTATGATAAGTCAGAAAGGAACACATTGACCGCCACAGTTGATATGACAAGAAAAGTTCAAAGCAACGTTTGAATGACTTACATAACTTTTGGTTTGTGCTTCATGATCTGTTTTAGATACTGTATTCATTCACCAGTTTTTTTTTCAAAATTTATAATTTAAATTCTTCTTCAAATTATTGATGTGTTTACCTTTTTTATCGAAGGATTATTGATGCAGGATTTGATAAACTTGGTTGCCATACAAATATAATCTTTAGACAACTAAGAAGTGCAAAGGGGTGTCACGAAGAACTTTGCAAATATAAATTTATACCATTTGAGATTTTACTAGCTTTGAGACCATGCCAGTTTATATTGTGTTCTGCTATATGAAAGCATATTTATAGTTCTAATAATGGCTAACATGGAAGAGATTGTGCCGCCTGCCATAGAATGTGGTTTCTGTTTGAGACAAGGAGTAGCTCTGCCCAATCCCCGCCAGCTTACCTGCAACCATGTACATTGCCTTGAATGTCTCACTGGCTTCTATGATGAGAATAACATCCTGATATGTCCATGGGAAGACTGCAGGTTAGTTGTTAGTGTTCAACATTTTAATTTTGGTTGAGGTTTGAAGGCTGGCCACATTTGCCTATTCAGTTAGAATTTGCTCTGTGCGCATTTACTTCCTATAAAGGGAGTAAAATATTGTATTTCCTTAAATTATATATATTACTTCAAAAATACACTAAGACAAGCAAGTAGATAAAGTCGGTCTTTCAAAATAAACTGAAAGTTGAATGAGCGCACTAACTGAAAGTTTAAAGCCAGTATCAGCTAAACACAGGCACTTTAGTATAATCACTAAGGATTGTAAGTCGCAATGCCGAAATAAAACTTCAGTCTGGTTGATGCTGTACCACTGTGGCAGGAGCTCCATGCTACACATGAGTTTATCTGTCATAGATTTTGCCACACTACCGTGAAATTTTTTGCAACTTGTGACAGGCTGTCAGTATTGCCGAAGTGGTTCACATTACCTACACTATTGTGAATTAATACCGAAATGTTAGGTAGTGTTGACAGCTGCATTGTTTCCCAGAATATCTACAACGTTGCGTAAATGGCATTGGTCTACGATGACCGTGATCAATGAATAATTTGGGAACAAGGGCTGCTATGACACAGTTTAGCACAGTTAGACACACTTTGAGACAGCGTATACTAGCTTTGAGAGATTGAGTGCAATTATATTGATTTAATGATTTGGTTTCATGCCTGAATGAGAATGCTTTGTGTCGGCTATTGTGAACAATCAAATAGAATGGCGCCACCGTTTTAAATCAACAATAAGCCAAAATTAGAGATATACTCGCTTACTTTTCTAATGAAAAGTAAGCTATTGATCTTTTGTAACAACCGGCGACGAGAAAAATCGTTACTGAATCAGCAGCTATTAGAGATCAATGCATGCGTAGTGATAAGTAATTGATCATTATTGACTAGGTTTAGCCTGAAAGTAAGCAAGGAAATATGTGAGATATGATCATTTATGTACTAAATTCTAAACAATCAAGTATTATCCATGCCATCACTGTTGCTTAGCAGCTAATTATGCCATATGTTTTGCAATGTTATATGTTTTCAGTTAATTGTATGGTTAATTTCTGATTACCATAGAAAACATGTGTTATCTTAACTGAAAATACTCACAAAATAGGTTCTCCTATTGTGCTTGCAACAACGAATCCGTCATTGCACAGTTTTAGATGCATTCTCTCAATATATAAAACCTTTGCAAACATATATCTTTAAGTTTCAAAACAGTGATAATATGTTGCGAAAAAGAAAAATTCCTTTTGAAACTTACAAACTAATTGTAATGTTCTCTACAGTTTCCACTAAATAGCTACTGAAAAAATTTGGTCAGTCATTGTGAATATTAAAGCAATCGAATTGATAAAATTGAAAAAAAAGAAATTTCTGGGATTTGACAATTTATGTATTAAACTATTAAACCATCAAGTACTGTCTATGCCAGTCATGTCAAAAGTCCGGCCTGCAGGTCAAATGCGGCCCAGGGTCGATTTTCATGCGGTCCGCAGCCTCTGTCATAAAATCAATAATGTCTGGCCCGCCTAAAGAATTAACCATTTGAAACCTAATTGCCGATTTACAGCATGCGTAGGGCATGTCAACATGTCTAACGGCTAGAGTTCTGGCATTCACATAGCTTTGGTTACAAAAGCAGTTTTGAAGTAGCAGATTAAACCAATCGGATTAATGCTTGCACAGGAGGTTTGACCAGAAATGTCTTATCCATTTGTAACAGTTTTCAAATATCTTCACTTCACTTGATTTAAAATAAGTTTTAATAGAACGGTATCGCGAAAAAATTGGTACGACTCGTTGGTTGGTAGGTTATAAATGATTGTGATGCAAATAAAGAACTTTATGATACTAAATATAATTTTCTACTGTATTTTTAGTCATGAAATATTGATGATCATGCGCTCAATTGATATGATGCTACTGGTAATGTTTTTACGAGTTTTATTGAAACCGTATGAGGTTTTATATTTTTGGCCCGAATAATGGCGATGCACGTTTTTTCTTTGTTTAATGACATTTGCTGCGAGTTGCTCGACCTTGTTACTAATTTTTTAGCAAGTATCCTTGTATTGTGAGCATGTTTAGTTACATTTAATAGAAGTTTGAAAACATAGGATTGTTGCACAGACTGCTTGGGCTTACTGACACCACTAACCAAAACTACAAGGATTCAAAGGGTTAATAAATTGGGCAGAAGCGCTGTTAACTGTGAGTTAAACATTTAAAAATCCAATCAACATTCATGGTTATGGTCATATTTTAAATAAGCCCTGCAGTTGTTGATATGCATATTGCTTGTTCATTTTTTTGTAATTGTGCTTAAAATTCTATAAATACTAAACTCATTATTTCACATTTAAAATGTGATTTGTACTCAAGAGTACAATAACTTCTGTTCAACTGTTACAAAAGAGTTAGTGTTAAAAAGTGAAGTTAAATGGTTATTAAATTTCAATTATGATGTCAATGCAATTTTGAGGTGCTTGTTTCATAGTCTTTCGGTAAGCAACGCAGAATGTATAGACTCCATAACTTCTCAGTTGCTTACCAACTAATTATGTATACCATATCTGTTGCTACGTAATATGCTCTCACCAGATTGTAATGGTTTTTTTTCTGATTACAATGGTTGACAAATGTTATTTTAACAGCACTTACTTGCCAATTGGGTCGCCTGTATGCGCTTGCAATGAAAAATCTGGAATGCATCTGGAACTGAAAAATCAGTCATTTTTCAGTTCTAGATGCATTTGCTAAGATTTAAAGCTTTTACAGAAATTCAACTTTGGGTTTTAAAACAGTAATAATATATTTGTTTTAAAAATGAAATATTTTTTTCCACCATCACGGGTTAATTTGTAATGATATCAATAACTTTCACTAAAGAACAACTAAAGAATTGGTCAGCTATTGTGATTATTAAAGCAACTAGTTCAGTAAAGAGAAGCGTATAATATGCTGAGGCTGAAACATGCTGTGAGTATAATTGATGCTTCTGTGAATCACAGTGCATACAGGAAGTGTGCATAAAAACTATGCAATTCTTTTAATGTACTTGTAAGTAGGTCCAATTTACCAGTCATATTCAGTTAGCATTAAATCAGTAAACAGATTTCACTTAAATATAACGCTTATTATTATACTGTGTATAATAACTGCTATAGGCCTATATATTGTTTTAGTGAGGCAGGCAAGTCGTTATTCTTAGCTCATAAATTATCTGCTAGGAGTTAGGTGAATACCTGCACACATGCCGGCTTCGTACAAGCACATAACTTATTGAATAAGGACTGCTGGCTATAAAGCAAACATGACGCTAAGAACCTGTGTAATATGATATCAATTCAGTTATTGGAACTGATGGATAGACGAGAATAATTCATATAGTTACTAATTTGATCAATCAATACTTTAATACGACACTTGTGCGCTAACGATATGTGTATAGTTCTATGCAATACTGTAGTAGAAAGACTAGAGTGTGATTTTTGATAAGCGAAAAAGGTTCAGAATATTTACTCATGTCATAGCTAGTAGAAACTAATTTGTCAATATTCACAAGTGGCTGGCGGTTATTATATCCCTCAATGGCAACTAACACGTCTAGACTGAGACTTAGTGGATTGAATAAATCAAGTTATGTTCACGAATTTTAAATATGCATTCAGTACTGCACTTTAGAGTAATTTTGTGTAATCGTTTTACTTTCAACAAAAATATCATTACAATTATTTGCTATTAAAAGGTTCACCATGTTTTACTCTGTTGTGTTGTAAGTGTAAAATATGTGTAAATGTGATTACAAGCTCTTAAGAGCTCAAAAACAAACAATTAATCGCAGCCATTACGAAAACGTTTTAGATTGGAATCTATTTATTTTGATGACGCTGTCAAATATTGGGGTCACTGCTTTGATCACTTTAAGTGGAAGGCCAATAACAAGCTCTTCTAACAATAGCAAAAACTTCTCGTAGCGCTAGATTACGACAATCACTTCGTGTTCTACCAAAAAGCCAGTATCATATAAGGAGGCTCGCTATGTTACAGTTTGGTTTCGGCTTGGTCTAACCATGGAGTCTTAATCTAATAATGTGACCAATACTTTCTGCCATATTGCACGAACGAATTCTGCAACATTTTTTGACTACCACAGGTGACCAGCAGGTTCGTCAGGATTATCAGATATTGATATGCACTCCTTCCAGTTGAGGTTAATTAAAAAAAAAATTACTGTAGGTTTTGAGATATTAGTGCTCAAAGCTACAGCATTACAACGATAATGAAATAGACGTGTAAGGACAATTGTATTGGTTTTATTGAATGCGTGAAGGGTGTTTGTGAAAAAATTTTGACGAATGAAGTTGCATGAATGTGTAAACGGAAGCCATTTTGTTCAAATACACCCCATTTGAGCCTTTTTGTAAAAAGATTCTAATCTACGGCCTTTCCGTTATGGCTGCGATCAACTGTTCATATTTGGGCTTTTGAGAGCTTGTAACCACTTTTCTACATATTTTGCGCCTACAACACAGCGGAGTAATACATGGTGAATCTTTTAATATCAAATAACTGAAATATGAATTTCGTTCCAAGTAAACCTTCAAAGTTATATTTTGTTGTCCAGAGGGCAACTCACTTTTCAACAAACTTCAGCAGGTTTTTCCTATACAATTTTTTGCAAAATTGTCATCAAATCTCATGGCCTATTGCGTTATAGCAGTGGTGTAAAAGCTAAAGCTCAATTTTCAATTAGTTTATCATATATTGCTAACACAAAGTCTGTTCATTTCTTTAGATCCTAGTCTAAAAGTCATTAATTTAGCATAAGTATTATTAACTAAGTAAAAATATTCTTGATGCAAGTAAATAGCTAAAATGGAGTCTGTGTAATATTTACAAAAATCAGGTTAGTTTTGATAAGTGTCAGCTTTTGCACCATATTTCAAGATGTCTGTGTCAATCACTTATTACTTTGAAAATTTTCTGTGATAAAACTTTTTCACTAATCACAAACCCGTTTGTGTTTACCTCATTGATTAGTCCATATAATATTTGTCTTTTTATACAAAGTAATATAAATACTGAAATGCTAGATTTGCAGCAACTGTCCTAGATGTAAATATAAAGCAAAAATCTAGAACAATCAGTCATCATCACTGAAATGGTACACATCGCAGAGGCTGTCATAGAGTCCTGGCAGTCTATCTGCTTATCAGGAAAGTTACATGTATATCGCTGTAACCCTTGCAATGAATGATAGTTGCTTTATGGATGCCATTAGTTTATGATGTGAATAGCCAATGAATAATCATCAAGTAGACAACTCCAACTTATGATAGACTTGTGTGAATGGCTAAAAGGGCAACAGGCTATAAAGTAAACAAAATGCTAAGAGAATCTGTGTAATGATTAAGACTCAGAACTTTCCTAGAAAACTTCACAGCTTTAACTCATTCGCAACCATCGCGAATTGAATAGCAAATTTATACCGTAGCTAGGCTTCCAATGCAAGATATCTCGCCTTGGAAATTTACCCATTAGGTGTACAGCTATTTCTAAGTTATAGAAGAAAGTTTTTGATTAGTTACAAAAATAAAGTGTTTGCCAATCAGAAAAACTTACAGTTATGCCTCAATGATATTTCTGCCAAAAGTTATAACCAAAATACTAAACCCATATCGATGTCTGACTAAACCTGAAATCATCATAAAACTAAAATGTTATTGTTCGCAACCAATTTTTTTCCAACTCCAGAAATCAATATGCAGAGTCAGAAGTGGTAAGACAGTAGAAAACGGCATAACTCAAATTAAAACATTATTTGTAATGTTTCAAAATCTTTATTATTTTAAAATTTTGCCAATTTAAATCGTTATGCTCAAATACAAATGCACTTTCTAAGCAGTAAGTTGTAGTCAGACTACTGAGTCTTACTACTCAAGAACAGAGTTATTGAACATGCTTTTATTATTTGAAACATGTTAATAACAATTTATTTGAGTTATAGTGACATGTAGATTTGCTATGTTTTAGTTTGAAGGATGATACCCGTAAGGAAAAGTTTGAAATTTAAATTTCATTACTTTTACGTTCATGACTAACTGTTATTTATAAAAATATAATTTATAACTGTGTATTCTATATATCCAAACAATAATTTTAGCTAAACTGCTTACATTTTCAACTATTTTATTTCAAAATTCTAAATGATTCAGCAAGTAAAAGTTTTTGAAAATCAAAAATTTTCTAAAACTGCTTATTTGAGACACACGCCTACATGTAAGTAATATGAAGTCTTTATCTGAATTTTAGATTCTTTGAAAGAGGAGACTTGGCTGGTTATTTTAAAAACTGAATGGGTAACCTAACTCAAGTCTGTTTTTTGTGTAGTAGTAAGTTAAATTATAGTCTCACTGATGTGAAAAGTTGCAAGCACTAGTAAATTTATATTTGCAATCACAAGTGAGAAGGATATGCTATACCTTTTCTATTATTTTGTATATAACAGGGACAAGGTAAATACTCTTTAATGTATCAAAACAGAAGTACTAAGCTTTAGTTTGATTTCATGGTTACAATGACAAGTGGAAAGTTATATGCTTATAGTAAAAAATGAATGATGAGAATTTTTTTTTGCATTTGATTCAACAGGTCTAGACAGCGAGCAAAGTGTAAAACTTTAGTAATTTTATTAATTTTTTCCATATAAAAATGCAATACTATACATAGTATTTTTGTTGTAAAAGGGTTCGGAAAGCATACCGGTGATGGGCATAGTTTTTAGCCTGCCTATTAGTAGCACTGCTGATGAAAACAAATATTCTTAGCAAACCTATGATTGTCACTGGCCACCATTTTAGATATTTTTTAAGAAAAGGAAGATGAATTTTTATAAACAATTCAATGCTTGATCGTATATGCTAAAAGTATAGCTTCATACTAATAATACACAATATATGGCACACATATGTAGTGCCAATAATTTAGGCAAGTGAATGAATAGTTAAATTGATTTAAAAATATTATACAAATTCGAGCATTGCATGAATTCATTGCGAGAACAGACAACTCTATATTGTGAAAACATATTTAGAAAAGAAGAAAACTGGTATCAGCTAAATACAACCAAGGCACACAATCACTAAAAGCTGCATGATGTAAAGTAAACACAGTGCTAAGAGTTATAGTGTAAAGATTGAGATTTGTAGCTAAACTCCATGCCTTCCTGCTTGCTATTTGTACAAAGGGTTATATGTACCAATTTGATGCCACTTGCAGAGATCTATTGGATCTATGATATAGTAAGAAAGAAAATAACCAAAACTAAATCAGCAAAAACGTACAAAACAACTCGCAAAACTATTGTGTTATTTTTAACATTTTTCTCAAACTTTTTTTCAATATGCTTAAACTGCTTAGCAATCTTTAAATAAATGAGAACTTGGAACAAAAGCCAAAAATAAAACTGATCATTAAGAAAATGAATACTTACAATCGAATTCTGCAGATGCCATGAAGTCAACATCCTTTGTCACAAAACAAAATTTTTTATCTCTTCATGAATATAATGATTTGTGTGAAAGTTCTTACAAGGCAAACGACTAGCTATTGTCATTCTGTTAAATATTTTGTTGAAATTACAGAAATACTGACAAAATGCTCAAACCATGCACAAAGTAAGTACAAGTACTATCCGTAAGCATTAGGAGCAGCAAGCTATGCAGTAAATGCAGTGCTAAAAGCCCTTGTACAGTGATTAGGATTCCTGGCTTAAAAGAGGGCCCTCATCTCTTTATTGTGATTGAGCAAACATATTGAAATTGTAATGGACAGCAGCCTTTGTTCATATCAAATGTGCTAATAGGAAGGATATTATCACAGGGTTTACTGAATCAGAAAGAACTGAGTCTCAGTTGTTAATTAATACCTTTAACTAGAGTATTTACCCACCCAATAGCTATTCAAAAAGCAGTTTATTTGGATGTGCAAGTGCATGATTATTATTTCCCCTCCATTGTTGAAATTTATAAATTTAGACCACATGCAAGCAGAGCAAATATCAGGAATTTTATCATTTTGTCATGTTATAACTACCTAAGTAATAAAATATTGCATTTTTTTCATTGGAAGTTATGCAGGAACGTTGATAGACGACAGCGTTTTAATATTTGTTAATGTTTGGAAGTTGGCAAAGTTTGCCTTTTAAGATTGTTTGACACAAAGTATGTGTATGAGTGCTCCTCTAAAACATAATCTAAAAATGTTTTCAGATTTGGTTTGGTTTGTTGTTGTTATTTAATTAGCTAGGAGAAAATTACCATCATAAGGTTTGCTAATAACCATTCACAATGCAGTAACTATTTGATAGAAATCTTGTCAATGCTCGCAGAGGTCTTACACCCGGAACCAGTTAATTAAAATAGTTCTACGTATATATTGATGAGAACTGCAATTAAACACACTGCTAAGAGCTATTGTAAGGACCTAATAATTCAATGATTATAGCTCTTAGATAGATGAGCAGGTTTTATGTCTGCCAATGTAAACACACTGTGCTTCTATGACACGCGTGATTTACAAATTTGAGGCACGTAAACAGTTAAAGATAGTTAATTTGGCTTTAGTCACATTAAAAATGGAGATTACTGGTGGCTGTATAAAGTCACGTTTCACTGAAGCAAACGGAACCAAGCCTCATTGTTTAAATAAATCATGCACCAGTGTATTGATGTTCACAATTACAATTAAAAAGTGATGTTTCTGAAATTGACTGTGTTTTTCAGTAACCATAAAACATACATAAACTTTATTTCTAACTTTTGTTGAATGCCAGAACAAAGACTATAAAACTTTGTCAAGTAGTCAATTTATTTCGAAGACAAAGGATAAAGCTGTGATAATCAATATTCACTGTTGAGAAACAATTATTGATGAATAGTTAGTGAACATCGTACAGTTGTTTTTGCTGTTTGAAGAGCAAATCAGTAATTTATAAACCTTCAGTTTTTATTGTGTTTTATTTTTTCAAATTTACCAACCTCTGGCTAACCAAATTAGTCAAAGCAGCAATTGTAAGTACCAAATCATTCAGTTTTCAATTTACTTTACCACAAGTTGTTAACAACTACTCCGAGTTTAAATATTTGTTTAAAACACAGTATACAAATGCCATATTTTCATTATATAGTAGGGGTAACCGGGCACAGTGGACATAGGGGCACAGTGAACACCACTCTTTTTTCAGAGATACAATTAGTTGAGTGTTGTCACACCAGTTATAGTTTATAGGAAATGATGACAGATGTTTGCTTTTATTATTTGGTAATAGATAGCTACAAGAGCAAAATCTCAGGTGAGTAAAATGTAATTTTTCATGGTAAAAGTAATGTATGACTTGCAAGCTAAAAATGAACATATACATTACACTGTGATAGGTATGTATCTCTTAATGTGAATAAAGATAGGCATAAATGTTCTCCTCTTTTTACAATATTCAACATAAACTATGGATGGAAGCTGTGAAAATTTCAGCTCAATTTTTCTCACATGGCAGGGTCGGGGCACAGTGAACAATTTAAAGTGGGGCACAGTGAACATGGTCCACTATACCCCGCTTTATTATCAGTGCTCCTACACCAAAACAAGAGTGATAAAAAGACAATTTTAAGTTAAAATACAAATAGGCTAACTTTGATACGCTTTCCCCTCAAATCTCCAACGCTCCTTGTACCAATAATAATCTTTTCAACCCACTAAGTTTAGTTGCTTCGACTTACTTTTCCTCAAATTTAAGACAGTTTTTAAAAGGCATTTGTTTATACATATTATTTTTAAATAAAAATATCAAGATTGAGACCGCTATTACAAAAGAGAGAGATGGTGTGTACATATAAGAAAATGGCTGATGACCATGAGAAAAATCGAAACCCTGCTGCTGAAATTAGACTGCCGTGAAGATGGTGAGGAAAGCCTAGCAGTGTGCAGGGTCGCTGAGAACCTGAAGATCTTGAGAATTATCATGACTCATTATGTAAATTAGAAAAAAGACAAAGGAACAAAGAATGTTGAGTCCTTTTCCAAAACAACAAATAGAACAGCTTTTACAGTCATCAAGAACTGTTACTGAAATAATACCTTGCTCACTGCTTTAAGGCGTCATCACAGGCTGACAGAGAAACAACTAAGAAAGTTAGCACGGGACTATGCTAAACAAAGCCATTGTAGCTATCCTCTCAGATGGGATGAGAACGAATGTGTTGGGGAAGATTGAATAAGTGGGTACTTGAAAAGACACAGAGAGAGATATTCAGCTGAATACATTGGTTTTTCTTGTCACCCGTTTGCTTGTGCAGTAAATAATAAATATAATTTTATATAACTCACAAGGATAAATAAATTACATTAAAATTACTTTGATTTGAGAACATTATGATGGAATATAAGTGATGTCCAGCGTGCCCCAGGTCATGGACCACTGTACCCCAGCCATGGGGCACAGTGGTCCAAAAATTTCATCTTATGTAACACGCAATATTTTTTACAAGGATTGACATAGAGCCAGAAGGCTTTCAGATATGTTAGCAAACATATTTCTTTTGCTTTCCTATTAATTCAAACTTAATCGATCGAGGATGAACTGAGAAATCTTGAATAAAGTCAAAAACGGCCCACTGTGCCCCCGTTACCCCTACTAGAGGCATGAAAAAACAATTTTAGGAAAAACAGTAGTGATTATCATAATATATTAATTAAATATTGGTTACATTTTAATTAAATATAGGTAACATATTAATTAAGTATTGATAATTTTTCATGAAAGTTGTCAAATTGGTACCAGCTAAATACAAACCTAATGTACATAATTAAGAGCTGCAAGTTATTTAAAAACCCCATGCTAGGAGCCTGCGTGCAATTTTTAGGACTTTTGAATAAACTACAGTAATTGCCTCATGATCATTATTTTAGTCAATCAAATACTGAAGCAGCCTGTTTTACTAGACATTTCAAAAATATTAGAGTAAAGTGACACTCTTTACGGATGTAAATGGAACCAAGTTTCATTTTTATGAAGAATTGCCAAAAATCAAGTATTGAAATAACTGTAATACTAAAATAACTGCTAAACTGAATATTAAAGTAACTAATAATTATTATCTTTTCTTGCTTCTGATAAATTAATTGTAGATGTTGAGGAAGCAGGAAAAAATGTAAGTGTCACGTTACTTTATCACAAATATTTGTATTTAGTCACATGTTTTATTATTGTCTAAATAATAAAGTACTATAACCACTATAATCACTTCTTCATGTCTGAATATGCATATTTTGATTAACCAGATTGTTGCCAGCATATGGATCACAATTTTTTAGCAGACCTGGAGTTTTCACGTGTGAATGTTTCAAATAGATTTTACAGAAAGAAAGAAAGAGGGACTGGCTAATACTTGCCCATATATGTTAGGCGCAAGCAACACATTTTTTTAACAAAACTTTAGGCCTTGTCGCACGATAACATATAGTAATACTTACAATATTTCGCTGGCTCACATTAAACAATCATGACAAAGGTCACATGACAATGGTCACAAGGTCACAAGACAATTTTTATAATCGCGAAATAAATGTGAACTTAAGTCTTGCACGGTCAGGATTCATCTTGATCGCAAAAACAGATAGGAAAATAATGTTGGAATCAATTTTGAAAAGTCTGATTCTGATGACAATTAAATACAACTCCTCACAGGTTCAATAAGAGCTGCAAGCTGCTAAGTCAATAGACTAATAAAAGTTGATGTACCTTGCTTGACAATGTTGGTTTAGAAATGTGCGTAAACTATTCTTTTCATAAAATCTTAGTAGAATTAATATGAAAACTGTTGATATTTTTATCATATGTTCTGAACTATGGAGGCTTGAAGTGATGTGACTGCTAGCAAGTTTCGATATTGAAATCAACACCATTCACTGCTGTTGAAACACTCAGATCAAACAGAAGTGAAATTATGGTGTCTATAGTACCAAAGAGCTTCAACACACTAGCATATATACACTGTAGCAATGATAACAATTAGTGTTGTCATTTTTACACATTATTCTTCTGGTTGCTTTATCCAGGATCATGTTCAGTCAACCAATTTTTGAAAAACCGTGAGTCAGAACACTTAAAACAGAGACAATTACAAATAATAAGGAAGCAACAATTTTACTAATGGAATCTAATAAAATTTTTTGTGAGTTTTCTTTAAAAAACATTCAATATTGTCACTGTAATCAATCTTATACAGAGACTTCGTGAGTGGCTGAAGCACCTATCTAAAGATTAGCTAGTAGTAACTAGTAAAGATACAATCGCCTTTTTGTTTGAACTGGAGCGAACCAAGCGTAGATGTTTTTTTTAATATTGGCAAGGACTAAAGCTTTCACACAAAGGCAGTGTGAAATAAGCATTCTAGGTATAAAAGGCAATCTGCTGATGGTTATTACCCCTCCTTGTTTTACATGTACTTTGACTAATCTAGGCAGCGAGTAGACAGAGCAAGATTTTAAGTTCCCACCAGTTTAGTAAATCTCATATTATTAAACTGTAATAAGAGAAATATTGTGCATATAATCTAACAAAATGCAGAATAGAAAGGATTATAGTTAATTAACCACTTTGGTATGTCACATGCTTGGTTTCAACTAAACGTGTACACACGATGTTGTATATACTAAACATTTTAAAAACAGTGAAGTTTAGTTGTATTTTATCCATTCAGTAAAAAATTCCCCCACATATCGAATACTAGTGGCTTTTCGATTAAAATGTGGATATTCATCACATTTTATCTATGAAATTTGATTTGTAAGTACTGTGACTGTTTTTAACTTTTCTCCCTTGAATAACTGGTACATTTACATATTGATCACTAGTGGCTCAGTAATAATAATACCTTTTGATCTACACAAATATTTTATTTTCCATTTCAACAAAATACTTAATCAGAATAATTCAGGGTGAGGCCAAGCTGCCATCATATGTTTCTTCATGCAAACATAGCCTTTTTAATGTCTTAGGAACTTGGATAGCATTAATGTTCTTTATCATTACACAATTGATAGCTGAAGTATCGTTGATGCACCTAATTCTATGATTTAAATTTTAGATAACGTAAAGAGTTAACATGAAGTTTTTGAATCCTTCTAACTCAGAATTGCATATACCATAAATAAGGCAAGTTGTGAACATTTTCGAATTCGAGATGAATAACGACAATCATGTAGTTAGCTTTCCAAAAAATGCTTTTTCTCGCTCATAATTTGGGAGAGAAAGTACCACATATAATATATTTATAACTGGTACTACGTTTGTCTAGCTCACAATGAGATATTGTTAGGCGTGTTGATAGAGCATAGAGAATAAATAATCAGGTACTCGCTGTATTCAGAATTACTTGAAGTTATTGAATGATATATGTGTTAGAATGTGGATCAAGCTGAATGTCATGAGTTGTAGTCTCGTCTAAAATTATCTTTGAAAATAATCTCTAGCCGTGATGATGCGTAGAAAGACTGAATAGTACCAAAGTAGTAATGGCAAGGTATAATTTTGTTTTGCTAATTTTAAGCAACAGCTTAAGCCAATCCAACTAGTTCTTGAACAAAGCATTAAATTAGAAATTTTCCTACCATTTCAACAGTGTTAAAATATTTTCATCTCTTATCTTTATTACAATAACAAATTTTGTAGGAGCAATATCACATGAAAGAAACGGATACAACTAGTTCACTATAGTATGTCATGAATAATTGTGGAACAAATAGATAAGTTTATGTTACTAACTACAATTTTCCAGTATATTTGTGCTATAAAACAATGATGAAAATGTCATTAATGAATATGATGCTAATGTAAATATTTTACAAGCTTTCAAAAATTAAAAACAAATTTTTGTTTAGTTTGGCGACAAATACTGCCTGAATGTATTACTAGCGTTTTGTCAACTATTATTGTATTATGAGCACATTTTGAAACATTCAACCAAAAAATTTAAAAACTTCGAATTTTTGGACAAGTTGCCTAGGATGACCGACAAGGTATTGACAAGGACGAACAAGATAAATCAAGATACAAACCATTTAAACCAAACAAAGTTGCTGATACTAACCAGCACTAGAATAGTAACTTTGCATTTATTAAAATAAAACATCATGTCTATTTATCCCTTTTGAAGGGCTAAGGAGGTAAGGGCTTGAAAGGATTTCTAGATTAGACAATTTACATGTATATTACTATTCGAAGCCCTTATGGCCTAGGCGTTCCAAAAATGGACTGCTCACTTGGTGGAAGCATCTAGTGCAATTCATTTACTGACATAGCAGCTATATGTATTAGCTGATAAAACTGCAGGAAGTTGATGCGAGTTACAGAGCTACTGCAGTCACCCTATAAACACTTCACAATGCACATTAGAGTTAAAAATGCCAACAAGGTTTTCTCTTTTTGCTGCTTTGACATTCCTTTTTATTTTCGTAAAAGCATTTGCGTAAAAGCATTATCTACCGGCACCATTTGTATTGTCACCAAAGGTAAAACTACAGCCCTAACAGACTAAAAATTGCTGCTGTCTGGCTTCTCTGCTAACCCAGGCCCCTGCCTGGTAGTAAATACAATTTAAATTCAGTACGTGTAGTGTATATATCAAAAATTACTAACAAAATGTTCACATTTGAAAATATAGCTACCTATATAATTGTAGTTTATTTAATGGATATGATCTGCAATGCAATGTAACATTACAAAGTCCTGTGTTCGGTTCATATCGTAGGGAGTTATTACCGTCAATACAGACATATAACATTATTTTTGATTCTAACTTTATTGAATTTAGATTTTTAAACCCACACGTCAAACTAAGTTCTAATACATGTATGTAGATGTTCTTGACTATTTTACTGAGCTTCAATCTTATCATTGCTAAAATTTCATCATCACTAAAATTTGATTACTTATCAGTTACTGGCTCATTTTCACTCTAACTTTTAGCTGACATCATAAAAACATTTTTCAACTTAATTTGGCCAGAAAGCCAAACAATGTTGTTTTTATAATGAAACAATTTTTGTGAGCAGATAAATGTTTAGAACGGGCTGTTCCTGACAAGGAAAGTGTCAGTAACTCTGGGCATTTTTCAAACGAACTGAAGTTTTTCAACTTTTAATTAATATCTCTAAATATATCTAAATGTGCTCATAATACACTTATATTTGGTAAACACTGGTGAACTAGTAGGGCAACTCAGAGCAAATGTCATCAAACAGAATAGAACAGTAGTTCACCATTATTCTGGGTGAAAGCATAAAAGTTCCTCCAATTTTATAAACTTGTAAAAAACTTACAATAGTATTAACCCTTTCACTGCTAACCATGTACGAATTCGGGTATATGCTAAGTGCCAGCAATTTTACCAAAAATTGCTGATGCTGCTTTGTGATATGTAAACAGTATTTTTTCCAATTTCAATCTCTACCTAGAACATTTTTGTTACATATTTTAATTTTCCAACATTTTCACCAACATTGCTATGCACAAATTCAATGGATCTGTAATTTGTGCGATGATAAAGCTATGGGAAGCTAGAAGAAAGTCGCAATAATACGCCTACGGCAGTCGTCCCACGAAAACGAGTTTTTTTTTAAAGCAATCGCAACTCCAACTTTCACACTAAGTTGGAAGGAAAATATTACGGACCACTTTTTACTAGAGGAATGGCAAACTGAAATTTTTTTTATCTATTACAAGCGTTTTGAGAACGTTTTGGATAAATAGAACATTGAAGTCCTCGCAATTTCCATGTACCTAATAAGCACAACAACTGCCTATGTTGAGCTCGGTAAAAATTTTTGTTGAATTGATATGGTGAAATGAAACCTAATAAAAATATGTGTACCAAACTTCTTGTAAGGAATTGTTTTTTCACATGCACATGAATATTTTATGTTTATTATGTTATAGTCAAGTCTGTGAGGTGCCCCTCAACCAGCTGCCAGCCTACGATCTATCCAAGAATAAGCCGAAGTCATGTGATCTCTGCGCAAAGAAAGGACTGGATAACGAGCAAGCATTTTCCTACTGTCCCCTGTGCGATACCATTTATTGTGTAAAGCATCATGAGGTACATATGAATGAGTTGATAGCTTATTTTTTATTCAACATTTCAGCATCAGGCATTGAGGAATAATTAAACTTGTAAGTTATCAAAATTGCCTCACTAATTAACAATTCACTGCTGAATATGGTTATTATGGTTATCTGTAATGGATCTCATTTTGTAGCTGTCTAGCAAATTTTGCTGGTTACATTTCATTTGTTTAGATGTGCTGATCAAGCCAGAGTTTTTATAGTGTGAACTGAAAAAGTATTGCTGCTAATTATCTTTAAAAGTTTAAGTCAGATTTTCTCTGCATCACAAGTGATGAACAACAAGAAAACCATTCACATCATAGTTACCATTTATTTAATATTGTCAAGGTTTGAGCAAACTAGAGCTTTTAAAAATTTTCCTCATTTGTGCTACAAATACTGTTGCTATCTTTGCTACAACTAACCACCAAGACTTACTTCGTTATCATCACAGTCTTAGTAATTTCAGCCATCAGTCTTTTTAAATTGTGGTACTCTTTTAAATTGTAGTTTTGAAGTAATATGTTTTCTGTCAAATTAGGAATATGTGGTTGAAACCAACTGTGGTTGTTTATAGGGTAATGACTTTTTTGTAATTATTTATGATCAACCACAGTCAATAACTGCCTGGTAATTAGATGATATCCATTCTCGATTGATAAGCAACTGTTTTGTTAATCAATTGTTTTCATTCCTCAGTAACTATCAGTAAAAAGAGGTTAGGAAAAGTTATTAAATGGGTTTAGTAAGTCTAAAATATTAACTTGATTAAAAAATCATATTTTTGTAAAAATTAGTTCGTTTTTAGTGCTTTGTATTTGAAAATTACAATTGTGCAATCACATTGAAATACATAGTGAATAGGAATCTGCTAACTCCAGAATTGGGTTGATTACATACACATTTATAGTGTGAACAGTGTTGTTGGTCACCTGAAGTAACTATCAAACTTTTTGAATATCTTTCTCATCGCACCTTCGAATCATTTTTGAACACCCCATTTATCTAGATTTGAGTCACTTTTGACATTTGTTCTGACCCATTTTACATTTTAGTTTCATCAAGAGTACCATGAAGAGATTGGAAAAGCCCATCCAACCATAAACATGGAGCAGTATGAGCTACTGAAGAGTCAGCAAAGCAGAGTCTGCGCTGATCATGGTGACAAGCCAGTCAGTTTGGGATGTGATAAATGTCTGAAGATGATCTGCATTGAATGCGTTCGCAAAGCCAAGTTTTGTGATGATGGTAAACAGTAACGATAATGAAATTATTGTGCGTAGACTATAAGGAGAACTTGGATTATTGTAGCGCAAAGTAAACTCTCTGAATTTGTCTTTAAAATTTTGTAATTATCATTGATTGGAATTAAATAGTTTACCTCATGAACTAACTGTCCCAGTTAGATTATTAACATACATAGAGTAACTTTTATAAGTAATACAATGCAGGGGGCTTTCATTTAAAAATGATTTTATCGAGACACCCTTGCCATGCTACTGGTATTATATACTTTTGATCACTAGATTAGTGACGGGCCATTGATAAAATTGTTTGAACTATTTCACATTCATTTTTATTAGATATAATAATTTTGTTAAAACTTCACCCTCATTTTAATATCTCACACATAAACTATTTTATTAACTGTATTTTATTAACTTTGTAACATAGACATTAAGGATACGGTAATAACTGTAACAATTAATTTTTATACTAGCCACTGCTAGCCATTGACAAGTTTACAACTTAAACTTAAAAACAATTAGTATCACTAAATGTTGTCTTGTTTTTGTCAAGGCTCTATCTCTTTCAAAACCTGCAATTTTAAACCAGAACTATTTGAGTAACAATCAGCTATTTTTTTCTGGTAATTAAAATAGTTGTAAAAGTTTTAATGCGAACTTTTTATTCCAGGAGAGACACATCAGCTGATGTCATTGGAGGACCTTGTTGACCAACTTACTGATGAAATCAACAAGCTAAAGAAAGGTATAATTAAGAAAGAAGAGAGATTGGAACAAATCTTCAAGTTCACCTCTCAAACACTTGCTGAGTATGACAAGGAAACTGCTGAGACAGTGCAAAAGATTCAGCATAAAAGGGATGCGCAGGTTGTAATGACATTGACAAGTCTTTAGCAGAGCATTTTTTAACTCATGCTATCAGTTAACAAGATAATCTTAGTTAAAGCACATAAATTACATAATTTTTTTATTATATATTTCAATACGTCAGAGTCTTGGCTTTCGAATGAGCTTATATTCAATACACAAAAAATAATAGAACTATGAAAAATGATGTGTCAAAAGTACGCCCTGCAAAAAAAAACACTTGGTTCAGGTACTCAAAATGTGGCGTCATAATTTTCATTTAGCCTTAGGTCGTCGATCTCTTTCACTGCCATTGAGGCTGCGTTTTTCTGTGACAATCGGTGCTGTTAAGCCCGGAGAGCGCTAATAATAAACTAAGATTCTAGATAATCAACAATGCCCGTGATCGTGCTAACGCCTCGACCAACACAAACACATGTTCTGGGTTAATTAAATATGCTTAAATAAATGTACTGTCATTAATAAAGGTAATGAAATCACATCGATTAAATAATGACCTGCGGTTGCGTGTCCCTAAAACTAAAGGTCAATCGCACTTTCGCGAGATCACGCAATGCTTGAAATTAATTAGTCTCAGTCGCCACCCTTAACATCGCATTAAAAATAAAGAGCTAGTGCATAATATCATCGGGAAAATATAGTATGGTTCTTGGAGTCTGAGGTACCTATCATAGAAACAATATGTACATAGAGAACTAATGACACTGATTCCTTTGGCATCTTCATTCGTTCTCTGGAGTTGTCCTACCTTCGCCTGCCACTACCGTCATTATCGTCACTTTCGTAGTTGATAAATAAGCGATAAGAACACACAACAACGAATATGGTAATTGTGACGTCACAATTTTCGAGACTGTGCCAGTAAAGTTTTTTTTGCGGTAGAGCTCTGGGGAAATCCTATAAACACCAACCAATGTCTGTCTCACCATGGCGAACAATAGCTCATTCGAAAGCCTGATGTATTGAAATACAATAAAAAAATTGTGTAATTTATGTGCTTTAACCTTTTCACATCCGCAGGCGCATTTATGCATAATCTATGGTCGATATAAAGAAATTTTTGCGATTTCAACCGCTATTGCGTAGTAACCTAATTTCATTATTCATAGAAACATAACCAACGCTCTTTAAGATTTTTATGGTATTGACAATTTTGCCTGAAAAAAAATTTTAGTATGAAATTACGAAGCAATTTAAAATTTTTGTATGGGAGTTTTCAACTTAGAAATAAACATTTTTTTCTGACGTTCTGATTAAGTTTATGATTTTTGTAATTAGACAGATAATTAAAGGAGCAGCGTTGACTCTGATGGTGGTGAAAGTAATAGCTTTGTAAGATTAAGGAACATGGTGGAGGATCATTTTAGCTTCGTACCATTTGTAGCTTTACGTGGCTTTAGCGATGCACAAAGTATGGACACATTGAATTTTCCACATAGCACACTATTTTTTAGCATGTTGGCATAGTAAAATATATAACAAAACTTTTCTAGATAGAGGCGGTTTTGGAAAAAAATTGTATTCATATCATAAAGCAAGCTAAGCAGTTTACGGTAAAATGGCTAGCAGTAGGCCGATAACTAAATTTGTACATAGATGGCACTAAAAGGAGTGAAACGCTAAATTTTTTCAGCGATTCTCAATATTTGGTCACACTAAACTCTATAAAATTCAGTAATAAAACGGTATATAAAAGTTAACACAGATGATTATCAACTTGGATATCAATAGAAGTTCTAAAGGCTCATAAAATTGTTGTAATTTTCTTGTTGTAAATATATTCGATTTTTAAAGTGAAATACATCACAGAAGCTGCATAAAAAGTGATTCTGCATCAGGGCAATATAATTTGACTATTGCTGTTTTATCATTGAAATATTTATTTCTGAGATGTATACAGTCTTTTCACAAGTAGTCTTTCTGTACTAACATTTTCAAAGTTTGTTCATAATTTTTTGCAACATAGAAGTAAGCTGCGCAATAGCTTACCTTGTCAGGTAAGCTATCATAAAAATAATGTTTCCAGGTGTGGCTTAAATGATGTTATAAAATATTAAACTCTCAGTTGTTGAGTTACGCATTTAATACAATGTAATGGACAGGGTAAAACCTTGTAAAAGATTTCCACATTTGCAGATAGTGATGACCAGATATTGTATACTAAAAACACTTTTTCAATGTTGAAAAAAGGTTCTTGCATATAGCAGTTCTAGTGTTTTTAAGACAAACATTGCCATCAGATTGTTTTAATCGTTGAAGATCAAATCTTTGGAGTCTGAGTACAAACAGCTAGAGGATAAATATACAGAGAATAGGCTGATAACCAAAACGCTTATGACTGACTTTCTTGAAGATGAAGTGCTTAAGAAATGGAGCCGAATAAGAAATGCTATGCGCAAAACAGAGTCTAGGATTAGTCACGCTCATCAGGTACAAGGGTGATTTAAAAGTAAAGACATTTCAATCTGGAAGTTTTTATTTGAATCATAACATGGTAGAGTATACAATTTCTCTACACAGGCTGCCTGAATTTAATTCCACTTGTTTTAACGCTTTAATTGCTTTTTCATGCAGCCAGAATATGAAGTGTTTGATCTAGTACGTAGGATGTTTTGCACATGTTTTTTACCCAGCTTTTCTCCTATTTATTTTTAATAATAAAAATGCGATTCTCATGTGAAGCTTTTTTTATGTGACAAAACATATGATAGCCATTAGGAGCTAATTTTGGAGCTACATGTCTGAGAGACTCCCAGTTAATACACATCAATTTTGTTGAGCGATTTTGCCTGTGTGTGGTTGAAGAATGGTTGTTGTAGAATGGTGCCAGTTGACAACATTCCTTTCCATGTGAACTTGAATTAAAGGAAACTGGTGTAACGCATCAATATATGTACTGCTGTTGACAGAACCAGATTAAAACAAGCCAATTTAGAACCCTTCATAAACTTAAATATTTTCAACATAACCTTTTCCCAGAATTGGTCACTTTAAAATTTTTTTGCCATAACAGGCCTCTCAGATCTTTCACTGAAGTTTGACAAAGCTTCAACTAAAGTTTCAAGTTTGCGTTGCAGCGGTTTTTGCATTTCTAGACGTTTTTTTGTTCATACACTTACTTCCATGAAATTTTGACTGTCTGTAATGTATTTCAGCTCTACTCCTTCTATCAGCGTTGAAAATATTATTACAGTCCTCTGTTCTTCCAATTTGCAACTTTATAGAGGGGTCAAATTTGGTCATGTAACTTCAGAAAACAAGGTCGATGTTATGTGTTGTCTTCACTTGCAGTAATAGCTAAGTCATGCAGTTGAATGGTGCCAGAAGCACTATTTTATAGACTAAATAGCAGTTATTAAAATCATTAATGTCTTTGTTTATTGAATCACCTTCACACCATTGTAACTTTGATAAATAATCAACAATTTGACTTGCTTTGTTGATGTGGTATTCTTTACAACTATTGATATTAGAAACCCTTAATAAAAGTGCAATGCTGAACTTTGAAAGCTGTGAATTTAAAATGTGTTCAAGTCACTGTGTTTCCTATATATCTTCATATTGCCTTGTTATGTGTTCATGTTGCTTATGAAATATGAGCTGTCAGTATACTGGTAGTTTTAGCAACACATACCCCCAAAACACACTAACCCTCCTATACACCTATCCAAAACCATACCTTTATGTGACAAAGCAGATGATAGCCTAAACTTGAAGCTGAATGTCTGGGAGACTTCCAATTGATACTTGTGCATATTTTGAGTAACTTTGTCTGTGTGTAGGTTGAATTGTTTTGCTGGAGAATGGTGCCAGTACAGTTGACAACATTCATCTCGTTGTGAACCTGACTTCAAGGAAATTGGTGTAGCGCATCACAGTATGTACTACTCTGAACAGAACCAGAATAAAACAATCAAATTTAGAACCCTTCATAACCCAAAATATTTTTGACATGAACTTTTCCCAAAACATGGTCACCTTTAACTTTTAAGACAAAACAGGCCTGTTAAATTTTTTACTGAAGCTGGACAGGCCTTCGACTAAAGTTTTAAGTTTGCGTCGCAGTGTTTCTTGTATTTTTTAGACATTCATTCTGTTCGTACGTTTACTTTCATGCACTTTTGCCTGTCTGTAATGTATTTCAGCTCTAATCCTACTATCAGCATTAAAAACATTATTGCAGCCTTTTGCACTTCCGATTTGAAACCTTATAGAGGGGGGGGACAAACATTGTCATGTAACTTCAGAAAGCAGACTCGTTGTTAGGTTGTGTCTTTATTTGCAATGATAGCTAAGTCCCACTGTTGAATGGGGCTCAAAGCACTAATCTCTAGTCTAAATAACAGTTTAGTAAAGTCATTAGTGTCTTTGCTTATTGAATCACCCTCGCAGTATTGTAATTTGGGTACGTAATCAAAAATTAGACTTGGAATGATGTAGTAATCTCTACTACTATTGATTTTATAAAGCCCTAATAATAGGGTGATGTTGACTTTCAAGGCAATGAACTTGAATGCGAATAAATCAATGTGTTTCCTGTATAACTGCGTGTTGCTTTGTTATGTGTTCATGTAACTTATAGAATGTGAGCTCTCAGTATATTGGTAGATTTAGCAACACACACACCCACACAAACTTACCCTTTTACACACACATCCACAACTACAACCAATTACACATGCATGCACAACCACACGCACACCGACACCCAAACATGCACACAAATAAAGTGTGTCATTTCAATTGTAGCCTATAAAATGCATAGGGATTATGCAGACAATTTAAACTTTATCTAATTATAATTTCCGTAAGTTTTGTTGCCTTACAATCTATTGTACTTAAAGGCTTCAAATGTTTTATATTATTATTGTAGTGTGATATAGTCTCCAGCTACAGCGACACAAAGAATGAAATACAAAGGTTGATTGATGAAATCATACCATCTGTTGAAGTACCTTCAGTCAGCAAAGTGAGAGGGAAAAGTAAGCCTACTGATAAATATTACAATTGACAGGATGCTCTGTAGATAAATCACATTTAAAATGACAAGGAATTATTTTCTTAGTTTGGATGAGTTTCTTAGTTTCATTCTAACTAGAATGAGTTTACTTTCCACTTGGTGAAATATCATATGCAATAAACTGACCTTCCACATTAGATTCTCGTCACTCTGAGAAAATACTATTAAATAATTTCACCAGCAAAACATTTGTTGAGATCCTTCTAGAATGATATATTTTAACAATTTAATTAACAAGGTGTATTATTCTGTATAATATCAAAATTGTTTGTGAATTATTAAGGTACACTTTTACAACTATTTATTGGTAATTTTAACAGACTGTATGTTTGCGATTTATATGTTATAATTTCAAATTAAGGGTATTCTATGTTCTTGGCAGATATTTTGGTTCCAAAATATTGTGTGCTCTGTCTTTTTCCAGATTCACCATTTGGCAAACATCATCCACCTTGCATCCAAATATTAAGTTTGCTTTAGAAATACATAATTGTAGGCAACCTATTTTATTCCTCTGTAATATTTCATTGAAATCTGGTATGTGAGTAGAAATAATAACAAAAGAAACCTGTCCGCAATCAATAGGTTGTGTGTGAGCTTGGCAAAAACAGTCTTTGTATAATAAAGAATTAATGTCTTTTCTGCAAACTGTAGTACATTTCCGATCCTTCACTTTTTGGTTCTCCATAGCAAACATCACACCTAGACTGTTAAACTTTGCTGTACAATGTGGAAAGTTTGCATTTTTTAGTAAAAAATTAGGTTTTTGAAAAACTATGAAATAAAATTAAGGATATTACATGTTTTGACTGATATTTTAGTTCCAGAAATCATGTGCTTTGTATTTTTTCACATTCACTATTTGGAAGACTTCTTCTGATCTGCATTCAGAAATTGAGTTAGGTTAATAAATACATACACATAGGCAGCCCATAATATACCACTGTGGGATTTTAGCAAAAGTTAGTGTATGGGTAGAAATAATAACAACAGAAATATTTTAGTCGTCAGTAGCCTATGTGTGAGCTTTTCAAAAGAAAATGTATTGTATAGTAAAAAAAACGTTTTTTCTGTAAACTGTAGTGCTCTCCTGTCCTTGATTTTTTGATTCTCTATGATTAAAACTAAGACTATACTGTAAAACCTTGCCTGTAAAAACGTTTTTGCTGAAAAATTTGCATTTGCCAGCAAAAAATTGGAATGACCAGCAGTTGTTTAACTCTTTCGCTAATCTGAGCTGCATATTACAGCTTGGCAAGATATTTGTGTATAGCTAAATGACGTGTACATGCCAAATGTTTTTGCTAAATGAAGCCACATGAATTGGCTTTAGCAAGCCTTGTACAAAGCGTTTCTGATTAGTAAGTAGTTAACATAATATGTTATCTTATCTGTACTCAAACTAAAGCAAAGAATTATCTGCGTGCATTGAGCAAAAAGTATGTTGACATTCCATCAAGAGGGTAGTTTTGTTTTGTAAGAACTTTATTTTTCATCACAATTTCTCCTTAGATATGACCAGCCATGTCAAACATATTACTGCAAAAAGTTTTATTAATTTTGGATCTACAGACTATTTAATTTTTATTAAACAATTATACTACTGAAAGTGGTTATTTGATCTCTATCAGTAATAATAATGACATAAGCTTTATTAATATTGATAATTCGTTCGTCTCAGACATTTTCACAGTCTTTTCAAAAATTGCCAAAAAACTTTTGAGGTCAAGCTGCAACACATAGTATTTTGTAAGACATTATGTGATGTAAAATTTTACACCAAATCTTTGGCACTAAATAGTTTTCATAGACTTTGGAGTTTAAAAGTCATGGCGATCTATAAGCATATTTGTCAAGTATTCTGTTCGAACGAATATGTAATGATGTTCAGGTAAACAAATTGATTTGACATTAAAAGAGCTCATGAATACAAAACAAAATTTTTACTGTGATATTTCAACAAACTAATTTAAAAAAATTAATAGATGTTTCATTTCTTATATTTTAATTTTGTCACATAATTGATTATAACAGCTCTGTAGTAAATGTCTTTCAGACAAATTCTTTAGCGTATGCCGCATTTTTGCTGTTTAACCTTGAACAATTTTGCTTTTGGGAAATGAAAATGAATATTTTTATCGGTTTCGTGGCCAGACATCATTTATGTCATTTTTGATTAATGTTGACACGCCTGTCGTCTAATAATAAAAAAGGTGGTGATAAAGGGTGTCAAGTTTTCAATTTTTTATCAACATATTTATATATGATAAACAATATAAAAAGATTATCTGAGAGAGAGAGCTCTGATGTTGATAATAGTGTATTTATAAATTTTGCTTTTGTGCATACAGTATGAATCCAACTATTTAAAAGCCCAACAAGCAGAGTACCAATGCTTTAAATTTTCTTTAAAAACTGCTAGTTGAACAGTGGCTGGGGAAACTTAACCATCTTAGCCTCTAATGGTTGATGAAACTTGACTGACTCAGATAGTGATAAGCTTCAATCGCTCTACAGTTTTCATCTCACTCAGACCCCTATCTTCATCCACCTGTTGGTACTCCTTTCATGGAATACTTTTTTCCTACTGAACAAAATAAAAGTTATCTGTGAGTATTTAAAATAGCAGTAACTAATGATTGACTACTATAAG
Organism: Watersipora subatra; assembly: GCF_963576615.1. Lineage (NCBI taxonomy): Eukaryota > Metazoa > Bryozoa > Gymnolaemata > Cheilostomatida > Watersiporidae > Watersipora > Watersipora subatra. Next base: position 12,059,030 of record NC_088712.1, read on the forward strand.
TTTACACGTGCAAAGCTGGAAGATATGCAGTAACGATCTAAACCAGATTTATTAAAAAGTGCTGGAGTTGCTCGACTTGGGTCATTTATTGGACTTTGTTGACAAAAAGCTCTGTGAAAACCTCAAAACAATGCAGCTTTCTTTAATCACGAGAATCAAGTCAATAGCTTTCAATATTTCAAAAAACATAGAAATGGTACACATTGAACCTCGTCTTCAGTTTTATACATCTTCTACAGTGTTAGTGAGCCTCCATATTTGAGCAAAGTTACGATTGTCAATACAAGTCTAAGACAGTTATATAACCTTTGACATTTGACCTCTGCCAGCAAGACCATGATTTCTCAAGAGTATATCAGTAGATCAAGAAATCCTGAACGTTGAAAGCTCTACTGTTTAGTCTAATACATTAAAATTAAAAAAGAACATCATCAATATGACTTAAAAAGGCCATCTTGCTGTCCCAAAGGCTGGATCTGCTGGCAAAAAATGTCTATCATATGGCAGACCTCACAGTACATAACGAATAGCCGCCATTTGATGTCTGTACACATTTCTAAAAAGTCATGTTGGTAAAAACACAATCAGTATCGTTTGTAAATGACTGCCTAAGGCGTAAGGATTGTAGCAACTGGCTCTGCTAAAATAATTTTCCACAGCATACCATACTTAAAAATTTTTGTAGGTCCCATGTGAACAATTTATTTAGCTATGTGAGGGGATTATTTTGAACGAAGTTTAAAAATCACACTAATCTAAATTAGATTATCCAGAGGGTTAAAATATCTGAACAATCATGGAGCCAAATAATTTTAAGTAACAATAGGCTAACTTTAACATCGAATAATACACAATTCCGTTGCTCTAAAGCCTAGCTATTTTAGAAGTCACCTTTGGCAATTCCAAAGGTTCATTGGGCAAGAAATATTCATTAAAAACTAAAAAGTCTATATATAATAAAAAGTACACAACTTTTTTTGATCCTCTGGCCTAGTGAGATTTTTCATGGAGCATCAATGTGAATACGATGGCCCCAGTTTCTTTTTGCTGCATTTCGTAAACTATAAAAATAGAAACTACTTGCAAACTCTTCATTATGATTGCTAAACACCTTCAACTGCCAAAATCATCTCAAGTAATAAACTTTAGAAACAGAGGAGAATGTTTAGAAATAAAAATAATTGACTCTATGAGTCATGATTCGTTAGTTTATTTTTCACAAATTTGTAGCTTTGGACTTGGATTGCTCATTGTTTGCATCCTTGCTTGTGCAAGTATGGCTTTATTACATGCGAATTTCTTCATAATATATTGAATTACAGCTGTTTACTTTAAATGATTGTTTGTTTCATAAATCTACAAAATGAGCAGTATATACTGAGATGGTTCTGTGCACCTGTAAAATGAGCAGTAATCCTTAACATGACTACATAAACATGTAAAAGAAGTGATTAACATAAAATACTTACTTTAAACCTTAAAATATACCGTAAATTTTGATATGATCACATTAAAATGAACATTTAAAATAAGTGGTAAGTAGTGATAGAATAATATTAACCTGTAAAATGAGCAGTAGACACTGATATCATTATATGAGCCAGTACATTTAGCAGTAATATCTGGCATAATTACATGAACATGCGAAATAGCAGCATATTCTGACATTTTTGCACAAATCTGTAAAATATGCATTAATCAATGATATGATTATATGAATCCTTAAACAAGCACTAAACCCGAATATGGCTTTATGAATATGCAAAAAACGCAGCAAATACTGATATGTTTGCGTGAACCTGTAAAATAACTATTAAACATCAGTGTGAGTACATGAAATATGCAGTAATGTAAATAAACCTTTTACATTTTCCTTTACCTTTTTGCGTCGGAAACCTTTTACTGCTCCGCATTGAACCAAGCAAATTTACGAGTAGAATTAATTTATATAATTATATGAATAATGCAGTGGCAAGACTTCCCTATCCTCTGCCTTCTCTAGTTTTTCTGCTTCCTTATATATCCCTTCGCAAAACTTGGGGTGTGCTTTTTTCTGTAGTGGCCAGGTGGCTGGCTTAGGCAAGTATGGCGGCATGAAAATCTTTGCGATGTCAACTCAGCTGCCGGCTTGTCCCGTATTTGCGGGCTGGCAGCCGGCGAGTCGTACTTCCGACTGGCTCAATGTCATCATGATCGAGCACAACTTTTTGTGCTCTGGCCTGGTGAGATTGACCCAAGCCACGCTCGGCCTGGCTGTGCTTGCCAGCTGTTTTTTCATCTGCCTGGCCAATTCGCTAGGTCAATCAATTTTGGCTCTTGGCCTGGTCACCTCTAATCACAACATTAACCACATATATTAGTCTATGAGCTTTTGAAACACGTGAAAAGCACTGATATAACTAAACAGAATAATTGAATACATTAATTTTTGGAGAACAGTTTGAATAGCTGATTTAATAAAAAAATTTCCTCGATCACATAAATTATTCTTTTAACATTGAATCTATCATGTGTTTAAACTCTTAAAATTGTAAGCCTACTTTAGAGATTAGACCCCTTGAACTTGTTCAACAGATAATATTTATCTGAGTCATATAATTAGGTCACACACGGGTTACTATTGCTAATAATCTTTGTATGAAATATTATAGTCTTACCTGTGTTATACAGAGTCTTTTACATAAAACTTACATCTGACTAAGGGAAAAATTCTTTCATTTGTACTCATAGTATAACAATCTTATACAAGTATTGAATAAGATAAAATTATTGCTCCCATATACAAAAAATTTAATATCAGTTGGTTAAAACAATCGTGACATTACAACCAGATCTTTTCTGATGAGCGTTAATTATATCATTACCATGTTGTATAGTGCGGGTTATTACTGCTAATAATCTTTAAATAGGATAACATTGTCTTGTATGAGTTACACATTGTCTTTCACATAAAACCTACAGCTGACTGAATGAGATGAAAATTACATTTTACAATTTGAAATTTCCAAAAATATTTTTTATATCAGCTGATTGAAACAATTGTAGCATTGCTACCAAATATCTCCTGGTAAGTGTTAATTGTTTTATTAGCATATTGTGCATTGTCAGGTTTATATGCATGACTCTGTTGATGACAACGTGAGTAGCCTTAAAAAAGAAAAAGAGTGAAAAGTCTAAAGAACAGGTTTTAATTAAATCATCTTGAAGCACTCAAAAACTGTCAACCAATTTTCAGTTTCCCTAAACTGCGCATAAATAACTAGCCAAAAACTAAAATTATTTTTTGTTTTTAGGCAAAAAAATAAATACAATTTGTATTGGTTTATTGTTTGCAAGCATATTTGAGTCAATATATTTTCATTTGCATGTTTGTGCAATTCTTAGATTATTCCTATTTGTTCCTCTTAGAAATCTTTTAATAAACTTTTCTATAAATCTTTAGTGACTGTGCAATGACACTGTTCACTCAACTATCCTATTCAAGTCTGATGTTCCTATCTTTCTGGAGCATTATTGTCGTGCATTCCTGTACAGTAACTTATTGAAATAACTTATATGTCTATATACTGTTTATACTTATTTTCAGGTGGGAGAAGTGAAATAATGCTAGAAGTTGTCTCCACAGATGGTTTTCTAATTGATGAGCAGCTGATGCTTCGACAGTCTAAACCTATTCCAAAGTCCCTCAAACTCCTTCACAAAGTATCTTTACCATCATATCCTTTATCAGTAAGAGTCTGGAACTCTCAAATATTAACTGGAATGGGTGATTGTGCAGTAGCTACTATTGACAACAACTACAAAGTAAAGGGCTCATTCATCACATTCAACAACTGCCCTGCAGCAATGGAGGTTTACAATGACAGACTGTATACAGCAGCGCCTGGCGATCCTTGGACCATCTATGTACATGACCTACAGGGAAAGCAAGTCACTTTCTGGACTCACAATGACTATGGTGACATCTGTACTACCGGACTAGCCATAACTTGTGATAAAGTAGTTGCTCCAGACAGAAAAAACAAGCTTCTCATCGTCTACTCACTATCAGGGAATAAACTCAAAGAAATTTCTTGTCCTCAGCTTAGCCATGATGGTTGTGTCTCACTATGTGTTTCAGGATCAGACCGGGTCGTTGTTTCTCACCATGACTCATCTCAAGTCTGCTTGATAGACATCTCTCAGGGTCAGATGCTCTGGACTTGTAAAGATGTGCCTCATCCACTAGGAGTAGCAAGCTATGAAGCGAACTATGTCCTGGTGGCAGCATCATACAGCAACAGTGTGAGAATCCTGCATGGTTCAACAGGTTGGTTTACTTATAAATGATAGACAGAATATGTGTGATCAGTTGAGCTGACAAATGTGATGTACAATCTAGTAATTGATATATATATATATATATTTGAAAAATTATTGCGAAAAAAGTAAACTTTTAGTATTTGCGTTACAAATTTGTTTCGTGCGGAGCACTCATCAGACACGATTGTACTAAAATGAAAAGCTTTACCGAATCTTTTCGGTAAAGCTTTTCGGTAAAGCTTTTCATTTTAGTACAATCGTGTCTGATGAGTGCTCCGCACGAAACAAATTTGTAACGCAAATACTAAAATTTTACTTTTTTCGCAATAATTTTTCAAATATTTCATACTTCACTAATAATCTTTTAGGTTTTTAGTGTAGAGTTCTCTTTTTATATGCTTTTTCACTTGCTTTTAGTTAATATATATATATAAAATCAATAATGCAGACTATAACTTCAGATAAAACACTTTATTGCTGTTAGTTTCAAGCTTGGTAAAAGCAATCTTCAGATAAAATGTTGGCACCAGTTTTGATTACTTATATACATCTAGAACTACTAAAATTACTAAAACTTCATAGCTGGAAGATTATGGATTCATAGAAGCATTAGGTTTTAAACCTGAACAGTAAAAACTTGCTAGCGTGTCTGCAGGCTAACGAGTTTCTACTAATAACTAGTAATAAAGTGTTTTATCTAAAATTATAGTCTGTTTTATTGATTTAAACTTATTCTGATTTTATCATTGAGCACTCTGCTCAGATCTTACGCTTTTACTTGTGTATATATATATATATATATATATATATATATATACATATATATATACATATATATATATATATATATCTATATATACTCGTAGATATATATTGTTGATGTAAACCCATGTAATGCTACCATGACTACTTCTCATAGTGAAATTAAACACTATACTTATTAATAGAGAGTTTTGATAGTCTACTGGCTATAGACTTAGTATTAGCTTATGATTCAGAGTATTTGTATAATTTTGCATATTTCTCATTCATTAGCCATATATTTTCGATTTGTCTGCACACTCCGTAAACTATCACTAGTCAACAGAATATTATATATCTATTAGAATAACATCCTGTGTTATTATCAGGCTCTATAATTGAACACAAAACCGTGGACACTGCTACTCTTAGTTAAGAAATTATAGGTACATACACTGTAACTGTATTTTAAATGTTGAAACAGAAACTTTAATAATAACTATATATATAATAATGATGGATAGCAGAGGAAAAAACAAAATATTTACAATTTAAAAAGTTTTTCTCAAAATGAACCACTGCAGGCTTCAATATTTTTCATGATGCTGTGGTAAAAATAAAAGCAGTGGTCTTCAAATTATTCTATGAAGAAACAATTAAATAAAATATGAATGATTTTGTTAAAGAAGCATTTGATGACCACTGCTTTCACGTTTTCCATATTGTCATGAAATTTTTTTCATGATTTAAATGAAATTTAAATGATTTGCATTCATTTGCTTTGTCTACGCTTAGTAAGATTTAAACTGATTTTTCAGACTAGTTCACTTCTTCTGTCAGCTTGTTGAGATAGAAATAATTGGGGTTCTATTTATAATATAAAATATTTTTTATAAACCAATTTACATTACTCATTAAATGGACCTCATATTATTGCTTATTAGTCCTTGACAGTCAGACTTGAACTGCAGATCACACTGATAATTTATATCTGGAAGTTATCTTCACTCTGCTATTGACTCTTTAGAGCTGGTATTTGGTATCTTGCCTACATTCCTATAACTGTAAGAGATACCATAGTATTATGTACATGTAATAAGGGTCAGTATCATGCTCATGACCCAGTCAGCTGGTAGTTAGTCTATTTTTATTATGTATGACGGGGCCCTTGAAAGGCAGCGTGTCTAGCAAGGAGAGGCTTGATGTAGTAGTAATTAGACCAGTGCTGTACTTTCAGTTTAGTGTGAACATCACTCAATAAGGTGGAGCATAGCATACTGGGAGTGATAATGTTGAAGTATAAAGCTTGCCATGAATAAAAAAATCGTTCTATTTTCTCAAAAAAGCTGTACAATAATGATTGAAAACTTTTTTAAGGTTTTCAGAGTAAGGAGTAATATTGTAACCTTAAAAATTTAATTGTAAATTTACGACAACAGTTCCATGCAGCCTTCTATGACTCGGTGTTAAATGAATCTAGTTGGGTGGCTTGATAAATTCACAATCAGATTTTTCCTTAGTGGCCTGAAGATTCCAGTGTACATTTTTAAACTAAATGAATTAAATTATTTACTAAAATTAATGAAATCAAGAATCTGCTGTGACTGTTAAGGATACTTATTATATTGTAGGTGAGGTAGTCTCAAAGCTGACAGACGGCGCTATTGAGTGTAGTTGGGTGTATGGCATCGATATTTCTGGAGACAGATTAATTGTAGCTAACTGCAATACCGCGAACATAGCAGTCTTACAGCTACAACCATAGCAGTTGCTCCATCAGTCTGAATTGCTGCCTTTTCTTTCTTATTATAAACTATAAACTTGAAATAAGCTGATATGCTATTGATATGAATTCTGATGTTACTACGCAATGTCATAAAATATGTTGCATGTCAAAGTGACCTTGTGCCACTTTTATTACAATTAACTTGTTTTGATTATTCCTTTATATATCTTTTGTTTTCTAACACTTCCTGTTTCTTACCTTTTAACACATTTAAGACTCAATTATATCATCATCTTATACATTGAAAATAATTTTATGTTACTTTTTCAATACCTGAAACTATTAATACAGCCAATAAAAAGGGATGTTGAGAACAGATCTTCACATTCCAAATCTACGAATTAACTACACCAGTCAGTAGCTGCTCATCCGTATATATTATTTAGACTTTCATGTACTGCTGGTTTTCCCGGAAAGAGTGAGCTGTGTGGTTGGAATAGAAAGAGTTTTGCTTGATTAAACTAAATAAGATATTTATGTAGTTGCACCAGTATTATTCATATCGAATAGTGTCATTACAGACCATAGTTCTTGACATTTTATTTTGAAGGTTTGTTTCTAGCTGTTTGCCAGGTATACTAGAAGACTGCAAGAAGCTCAGCTCATATTAATTTTAGTTTGCTCATTAGTACTAAAACTATATTTAGGTTTAAAACTATTGGTACAGTTTTTACAAAACATGGTTTATGAGAGCTTTTTAATTGTAGTTTTTAGTCAGTAAGCCAGATCTGGAAAAATCTGACCGGCGGCCAGTTGACTGGAACTGCTCTAGTAGCAAATCTCATTCAAGTTTATATTCTCCAAACATTGCCGCTTTGGCTTGGCAGTGTTTCAGCAGCACCAGAAGAAATAAGATCCAGTTTCTAGCTTGATTCTAAAGAGTTGATCATCGTGGCAAACAGTTTTCCTTCTGTTAAATTTCCTTCGGCAACTGCGAATGTTATATTAAAAATGATGGTTCCTGAAATATTTGCTATTATTACTTACTCCCGAACAAATAGGTTACTGATTATCTAAAAGGTAACATGTATGTGCTTGTTTGTTTAACAGTCAGAATTTCATCAATTAAGTTCACAACACAGTATATTTTCTCTTCGATAGTAGAAAATCTAAAGGTGGGTTACAAAAGAAAATATGTGCATTGTATGATTTGACTCATAGAAAGTAATACTTGGTCTCATGTTCATAAGCATGAGAAATCATAAAAATTGAGATTCGATGATTACGGAAAATCAATATTTAATAAAATTTACAAAGTTACCAGAAAAGAGGAAAATAGTTAACAATCAAGAAATTATACAGAATTAATATTTTACTAGGTTGCCAAATGTACTAAAGATGTTATCATGTGTATACTAATTTGCATTCAGTGTTCTATACAGATCAATATTGACCTAAAGTAAATATGCTTCATTCATGTGGAAATTGTCACAAGTTGAAAATAATGGTTACACAAAATGTATTGTGCTTCGTATAGTTTAATCTGAAATACAATACAAATGCTGGAAATTTATAGAAATTGAATATAATATTGATATAATGTTATTTATATTTTATGCATGTCTACATTATTATTATATATTTATTAAACATTTTATGTTTATTATAGTTCTTACTTTATTTTGTAACTGGAAAATGTACAACAACTGCTTTCTATGTGTTCAAAGTTTCTTTGTATGGGACAAATATGGATTTTTCTAAAAGTGGTGTCACACTTTGAAAAACTACATATAATTGTGATAAGATGCACAAATACAATAAAGCTGTGGATTTGAAACTAGAATTTAGAACATAAATGCAAACTTTCTCAGTTACATTATCCTAAGTATTCATCTACATTTACAAGTACTATATAATGTAATTTTTTGAGCCAGGGAAAGTAATACAAATGGTAAATAATTATACCTGATTTTTTAATTTATATTATGAAACAGATTTTTAAAAGTTTGATGAAAAGACAGTCAGAACTTGTACCTAACCAAATAAAAAAACTATTGACCAATTACGATATCATATGATTAAATTATTTGTCAGACAACATATTCTTATTTGTTTTGCAATATGTGACCCGGCCGTCAGAATGTACAATCGTGCGGTAAATGGTTATAAAAACATATTATGTTTGCATAGCTGACAATGCTGGTCAAGCATGTTTAACAAGCTGTTTTAGCCAATGGTTTTTGAGCAGATCATAGTTAAATAAAAACGGTGTGTTTTGCCACAAATATAATAAAAACTCAGCAAAAACTTTTACGTTTTACTGTCAACAGTTGAACTCAACTGTCTTCACTTTATACTTTGCTTTGACAAATCTAATCCTTTAAACCCTGGCTGTTCTTGTCAATGTGTGTCAGTAACCCTGGGCAACTTTTCCAACGATTCAAAGTTTATAAAGTTTTATTAAATATACATGTGTCTAAATATGCTCATAGTACAGTGGTATTTGGCAAAAATTAACCTAGTAAAAAAGGTTGGGCAACCCACAGCAAATGTTATCATACAGGACAAAACAGTACTTCCCAGTTATTCAGGTCAAAACTATACAAGTTCGTACGATTTTGCAAACTTGTAAAAATATTTACAGTGGCATCATATCTATCAAGCACATGCCCATCATCATTTCATGACCAAAAATACAGTGGAAAATTATAGTTAGTATCTTCAAACTCTTTATTTGCATCACAATCATTTATGACCTAGCAACAAAGGAGGCGTATAGATTTTTTTATGATATCGCCCTAATAAAATTTGTTACTATAACATAGGATTTAGATAAAGATATTTGAAAACTGTTACAAAGTGAATTTTCTGGTCTAACATCCTGTGCAAAAATTAATGTAATTGGTTTATGCTGTTGCTTGGAAACATCTTTCTAAACAGAGCCATGTGAATACCGAAAATTCCACCGTTAGGCATTCTGAAATACCCTACCCGATGCCGTAATATCAGCCTGTTGCGGTTAAAGGGTTCAGGAGTTATGACCAGGTAGTCCAATGTATCTTTTCTACCGTGTACACTCTTTTAATAAGTGCCTATTTACCAATAAAAATGCAAACGGAAAAACACTAGAATCTGCTTACAAATTATAGGTCCATATCAGTAAGTTTTGTATACAGTCTTAATTTATTCAGAATATTTAGATACTCAACTATGAACTGTTTATTACTGATATACAAGTCAGCAGTAAGTAAGCTGGCATATACTATCCTCTTTGATCAATGCAGCTGCATTTACCCGGAATACCAATGTTGACGTAAAAAAAATTCTCCTCTTAGGAAATTATGCAATGTTTTATGATAATGTTAAAATTTATATGTTGTAATTTTCTGATGAGTCTATGGGTAGCTAAGTACAGTCAAATTGAGGCTAGTTGGTTAGTAACAAATAATATTGATCAGTTTTAAGAGTAACTATTTTGATGGCTCTCACTAAACTTCCAATACTTTTACTAATTTAATTCAACCATATAATTTTGTGTGAATATGTAGATCTTATGTATGTATCAGGATTTCTGAAAATGAACGCTTGTCACTTAATAAATTAATTGTGATATTGTTTATATAACATATATAGAATAGAAAAAACTATCAGTTAAAAATTAGTTCTCCATAAATAGATTTCATTGTGATTGTTTGAGCAACTTGCCATCAAATATTGAGCATTATGGTTTTAATATTATAAGCATTTTCTTTTGAATTACAAAAATTACTTTTTTTCTACAATTTTCTTTACAGAAACTGCTACCTTAGCTTATCAGAAAATTGAGTTAGTTTCAGGCGTTATATCATTGATTCTGAATAGTCAAGCAAAAGATTTTACCTCTTTCAAATTATGTGGTAATTATGCGGCAAGTTTTAATTGAATTGACATATGTTTGCTGCACCAATAGTGTTTTATAGCAGTTTTACTTAATAGCTATTATGGTATTTTGTACCTAAACCGATCTGAATAAATAATGTTTGTTCAGATGATTCACAGAAATTAGCATTATATCCATTATTGAATCAAAAGGGGTTTATTTCAAATAAAATTTAATCAATACACAATGTAGTTCAACATCTATTTGTTTTTACTAAATGAAGGTTATAAATTATTTTTTACTGATTCTGTTAAATAAAAATTGGCACCTCTTCATGTGATTAGAAGAGTCTTCACACTTCTTTGGATTATTGCAAAATAATATTTGTAACTATTTTAGAGAATGTGAACCATGATTATTCACAAGCAGCAAGTTTAATCTGTGCCGAGAATGTGATATTTCATGTAGTATTGTACTGATTATATTAAGTAAAAAGGTAAGCATTAAATATCATTATATCCTATTTATAACTAATATATTACCTATTAGTTTGATAATAAATTTTAACGATAAATTAAAATTAAATTAAATATAACTATGATTTTATATAATTATTACATAATAAAGAAGAACATGAAATACTGGTTAGATCTTCCATTTAAATTACTATTTTTTAAATAAAATGTCTTACATATTTTACCCTATCTCATTAATCCAACTTAATTATGCCTGCATAACTTTAAAGCTTCTTTCTAAAAATCCACTTATACAGCACATTAAGTAATGTAAATAATTTCTTTTTGAAATAGTTAAAACTTTGAATCATTCCAGGACCTCTCCACTAAAAGCTTAAATCATGCCCAAAACTTTTAAAGCTATAAAGGATGTGAAGGAACTTTTAAAGCTATAAAGGATGTTAAGGAACTTTGAAATTTTGTTAGTATCTCTAACGCAAAAACAAATCATATATGAAGCTCCCTTTCATATCAATTTTAAAAAGGTTATTGGGCTTGACCCGGATTAGAGCGTTAATCAAAAATCCTAACCCTTAGTGATAAAGCCAAAAATAGTGTACCCAAAGTTGGACATGTTGCTACGCTCTCTATTACAACAACAAAAATTTTATAGTCTTTATGCCAGTACTGATTATTTACATCTATGCAACTGAATCTTCAAAAAACATTATTTTGGTGATCAATAAAATGATAAAACAAAAAAATCAGTGCTTTTCTAATAAATGACTATAAAAATATTTGCAAAACTAAATAAAAACAAAGAAATAATGTAAAAAATGGAAATGATATTGAAACAACATGAGTTTACAAAAATATTTCAAGGTTATATATATATTATATTGTGAAATGGAGTAAATTGAGGTGTAATCTCTAATGTAAGTTGAGCTTTTAGGTAAATATTACTTACAGTATTGCTATCAAGTTATTATGGAGGTTTTAGCTGCAAAACTTATTAAATCATGCAATGTGTTCTTATAAAATATTTGCTGCAATGTCAAACTATTACAACAAATTAGGCTACTTTCTGAACAACTTACTTTTACAACTAGTGCACAGTGTTGGGCAAGTTCATTTTTACCGCTCTGTTAAATAAAAAACTGTTGGTATTTTGACTATTTTTCTCAAATATATTAACAATTTAGAATAGCTCCAGATAAACCTACATATGATTAAAACTAAAAAAATTAACAGAAGAGACAACACAATGAAATTCCACTTTAACAAGGATACAAAACTTTTTCATGAATTTGCAACCTTTATGTTTATATTAGGCATGCCTCTTATAAAATTAAAAGTATATAGAAAATATTGGTACAACTGTATTGGTAGACAAGCTTTGCAGGTGCTTTGTTACATGCATTGAAAAAAATGTCCGTGCAGTCATAAATAATAAATTTAAAATACTAATATTCGAATTCAGCAAAAGCAGTAACCATGTTATAATAAGAGGAGAAACTGTAGTTATTTGCGAAACTTACTAAAGTAAAACTACATACGGAACTTATTTAAGTTCCAAAATATGATGAAGTATGATAATAAGTAGATGAGAGTGTTTTCAAATGTAATTCAATACTTCAGTAGTCATGGATAAGTTTACGTAAGGAAGATAATAGGTCTGCCACTTTCACTGGAATTTTTTAGTTTTTTTCACATATTTAAAAAAATGCATAAGATATCGAAGCATATAACATAATTGTTGCATTAACTTAATTTTTTAAAAACTGTAGACTGATTATGTACTTTGATAATCAGCTAAAACTCAACTAAGACTGAATTTATGAAAAACAAAATTAGTTAGCAACTTTAACTCACTTCTTTTTTCTAGAATAGATTTTAGCAGTAAAGAAGACAACTTCAAATACCATTTTAATGGATGTAGCAAAGTACACCATGACATTTTTAAGGTGGCTGTTGAAATTCGTGGTAGGCTTGTACAACTGTTTCTTGAGTAGTATGGATATGTATGACAAAGTAGGAGAGGAGCCAATGACCTTGTTAATTATCTTTTATTTTAGTTGTTACCTTTTTGACAAAAACTAATTTGAATTTATATACATATATATAAAACTCGGTGTATGTTGTCTGTTTTGCGTTGCTCCGTGTAAAGCAATTAAAATCCAGCAATGAAAAGTCTGCTTTGCACCGAATTTAAACAAGTGCGCCAAACATTACACTACACATCCAATTGACTATGATATGACATGAATATGCCTAACAACCAACAATGTGAGGTTGACTTCACATCCGTGTATACGCAGTGTGTACAGGTTTAGGTTGTGTGAAATGAAATTTTTTTCCCGAAGCTGGCAGCTAGCTCTAAAATGATTGCATCCCACATTCTTTGAAGACAAAAAAACTTTGCATATTGACTTAGTTTACAGTTTGTAAGTACAGTTTGTATTTCTTTATTTTTTAGTTAAAAATACTTTTTGTTAAAACTTTTTTCAGTAAATCTCATTTAAAACACTGTCCTTTGTGTGAAAACTACAGTGGCATTGTATCTATTAAGCACATGTTCATTATTGTTTAATGGCTCTTAACAAGCTGGAACATTATAGTTAGTATTAAATTATATTTTATTTGCATCACAAGAATCCGTGAACTAAGAACAAATGAGTCATATTGATTTTTCCCTGAGGTTGTTCCAATTAAAATTGTTATTATATTAAAATGAGTAGATGAAAACACCATTGGTCTGACAGTCTGATTGCCATTAGTTTGACTGTTAGGGTGTCTTACACACTCTATGCAATGCCGGGAAACCGGCTGTTAGGTTTCAAAGGGTAAAATTCAAACATCGCTAAGTTTCAACAATTGGTGAATAAGCAATTGCTAATTAACTGTTGCTAATGAGCACCTGTTAATTAACAATTGTTAATAAGCAATTGCTAATTGCTAACTATAAAAATAAAATATAAAATTTAAACTCTGTTGAAATAATCAAACTTAGAAATAAACAAATTCTTCTATTTAAAAACAAAACCGGTAAATGTTGCATAGTTATGTTAAACAAAAATTAATTTTCTGTTCAAAAACTATTTCACCACTTGTGCAGCGCCAGGAGTTCAAGAAGTTAGATTATAAGTTTAAGCCATACCAGTCATAAAACTGCTCATGAAACTAGCTAGCCAGTAATGAAAATTTCGCAATGGCAAAGATTATGCAATCCTAATGTCTAACACTGAGATAGCCTGGTAGCATCATTTGCAGCCAAACTAGGTGGGTTTAGTCACCCAGCCCTTTAACCAGAAGACTACCATAAATGGTAGCAAAGTAGATGTGGTTAGCAAGCATTACCCAATGTTACAGAAGTCAGAAACACAATCGGTTAGAGGAGGTGAAATTTTTGTTGCTTTGGTAAAATTTTCTTACTTTTAACAAATACTCAAATTATGCATCAGCTACACAGACAATAAATACAATCTGCCACAATGACATATTCTCAAGTGACTGCAGAGTAATAATGTATTCATGAGCCGACTCTTAATAGTTAATAAGTTAACTAAAAGGCTATAAATAATAAAAACAAAAAATGAAAAACTCCGAATTTTAGATTTTTTAGATTATTTATACTGATGAGACTGAAAACTTTTAATAATGGCTGTCTAGGACCAAAAATATCAGCTAATATATACAAGAGTTGAGAATAATCCTGTGAATGAAGAACTCACTCTGCAGGCCATCATAGGTTCCTATCATGATAAGTTCAGCATTCAATTGAGAATCTGATCATAATAGGGAAACAGGAAAGAAGCTTCAATCTAATTGCTTTACTAAATGGTGCTTAACAGTTGACCAATATTTTTGCTGTCACTACTTACTTCCGAACCTTTTTGTTAGTAATTTTTTAAAAAGTAACATAAAATTGCTAGTTTTTTGAGATTAAGACTTTTGGGGATATTTCCTGATTAACCTCATAATAACGCATTTCTTCTTTTAGATAGCAAACAACTTTAGATAAGTTTATTGTTGTCAAGTTTGACAGAAAGTCCATCTATAGATGAATCAGGGGAAACAATATAAACATTGTATTAATTCACTTGTAAATATTAATACATGATTTCATCTTCACAAGCATGATGTAAAAATTCATTAAAATTAAACACTTAATGATTGTGGAAAATTAATTACTGAGAGTTATACAAAGCTACTTGACCAAGTATCTCTCGTAAAGTAATCCAAAGTGAAAATCAAACCTTCTTAATATTTTAATCATTTGAACTCTAATGACCTGTATTCTGGTATCGCCTAGGGTGTGTCAGAAACCCTAACAGCAAGAATAACAGAATTGACATGGCTCTGGTTACAAAAGCTGTTTCTAATTAACAGTATAAACCAATCAAATTAATTCTTGTACAGGATATTAGACCATATAGTTCACCGTCATTTCTAACAATTTTCAAATATTTTATCTACTCCCTTCATTTAAAAAACAAATTTTATTAGAACGATATTGTGAAAAAATCTATAGAACTCATTTGTCGGTGCGTCAGATGATTGTGAGGCAAATGAAGGACTTTATGAAACTAGCTATAGTTTTCTAGTGTATTTTCAGTCATGATAAGAGGATGAACATGTGGTCAATGAATATGATATTACTGGAAATGTTTTTACGAGATTTTAAAACAACCAATTTTCATAGTTTTAGCCCAAATAAATATAAAATACTGTTTTTTCCTGATTGAGAACACTTGCTGTGAGTTGTCAAACGTTTTTGCTAGTGTTTCATCAAATATCATTGTATTATTAGCCCGTTTAGATATATTTAATAAAAGTTTATAACACCTAGCATTTTGGTTAGGTTCAAAGGGTTAACCTTTTAAACCTAGCCAAAATGCAAAGCAGTTTATGAAGATAAAAAATGTTCATAAAATGATAAGTACATAAGATGCATTATTCAATCCAACTTTAGACAAATTCTGAACTCTAAAAATACATAGTTAAAATCCAAGAAATGTTGGTTTTGTTAAAAATAATTTTTTTGGTTAGTTTGGCATCTGAACTTATTCAAGCATTATTGCTATTATTCTAGCATTTAATAGCAGTAGTACAACAAATTTGAGAAAAAAAATCAATTTATTGCATATTGACAAGCTTTAACGGTTAAATCCTCCAAGGTATTCACATACATTTATTAATACATAAAATTCTTTGAGTCTTGAAAAGTATCAAAACTAATCAATACTTCCACCTGGTTTGTCATTGCATATACATGTACTAAATAGATTTTTGAATTTTGAAAATAGTTTGATGAAAAGAGTACAAGAACTTGTATCTAACCAGATAAAGAACTATTGACCAGCTCCGTTATCGTATGATTAAATCATTTGTCAGACTGCATATATCTATGCCTTCTGCAATATGTTATCATAATTGACATTGCTGGTCAAGTAAAGTTTAACAATACGTTTTTAGCTACTTATTATAGAACAGATCATAGTACAACATAAAAATAGTTTTTGGCCACAGACATAATAATAATTCATCAAAAATCTTTACGTTTTACTCCCAGCAGTCGAGCTCAACATTCTTCACCTTATATTTTAATTTAGTGGACTTAACAAGCTATGCCAAGTCATTGGTTTCTTTTCTCCTTCTTACACTATTATATTGAGCTTGCACTTACCAGGAAAAATGCAAAAAGAGGAACACTAGAGCCTACTTACAAAATATAGGTCTATATCAGTAAGTTTGAAATACAAATCGTACTTTGCTCAAAATCTTTAGATACTCTGACAGCAGTAATTAAACTGGGATATAATGCTTATGAATCATTCTCTACGTTCTAATTATTAGTGTAGAAATAAGTGAAAAGGTTTATATAATGTGGCATTATAATACCCTCTTTGATCGATACAACTGCTAATGCCTGAAAGGTCGTTGTTGATCTTAGCAAATTTACTCTGCTAGGAAGTTATGTACTATTTTAAGAAAATGATGATATTTATCTATTGTATATATATAATGAGTTTAATTGTAGTTAGGTAGAGTATAGACATGAAGCTAGTTGATTGGGGATAAAAGAGGCTGATCAATTACAGGAGTATGTTTTATGGATTTCATTGAAATTTCAATACTTTCACCCGTTTTATTTAACCTTTAAATTACATGTCTCATTAGTATTATAATTTATCTAATTAAAAGCAAAAATTGGAGATGTTCATCATTTTTTGCTTTTCAAATTTTCAATCATCGATAGGTGCTAGCTGATAATTTAGGTGCATTATGAATTTGCAGTCTCTTGAAAACCAGTCACCTCAACAAAATATGGTATGAGTTTCTTGGATATGTATGTCAAAGTAGAAAATGAGCTAATGATCTTATTAATTATTTTTTATTTCAGTAATCACATATTTTATAGAAGTTATTTCTGTATGTATATGTATGAATGTCTGTGTCTGTTTTATTTCATATTATTGTCCAGCTATAGCTGTTCAAATCTATAAATGAAAAACCCTTCGCACTGAATTTGAACCCGTGTGTTGACCATTACACTACAAGTAAACTGACTATAATATGGTATAAATAAGCCTAACATTCAAGGTGTGTTTGACTTCACATGTGTGCCTACACATATACAATTTCAATTTCTTGGGGTGAAATATTTTGTCCAACACTTGCAGATAACTTCGAGCAGCTTGTGTACCACATTCTTTGAATAAAAAAACACCTATTAACTGTTTTTATAGTTTGCACGTTAGTTCTTTATTTTTTAATTAAAACTAATTTTCTTTATCACTATATTAAATTAATTTTATTTATTACATTGTTGTTTGTATACACATTGCCCGTTTCAAACTTGATATGGATATAGTACGCTAACATGCAATGTTTTATTCTTTAGCAGAAGCTTAGCTAAGCTTAGAAGCTTAGAAGCAAACCTAGCAAAGCTAATTTTTACTAAGTTTGATCTTTATTAGTAATTACCCCGTCTTTAGCATACTTCAGTAACTTATCATAGCATTGCTGACTCAGTTGATTGGGTGGATTTATTTGGCTAGTGCTTTAAAAGTGGCAGCAACAACTCACAGTGCTGATTATCATGCTCATAAATAAAAAAAGTCGATTGAAACTCAATTTTTCAATATAATTAAATGCTAGAACTCTACACATTGTATTCACTCTTAAACGACCTTGCGCTTTGAACCGATCGAATGGCCAAAATTTGTTTGGCAGGAGAGGGCAAACACAATGAAGAAACAGGAGGGTAGTTCATTGCTTCCTTTAGAAAGCAGTGGAATTTCATAACTTGCTTTGGCAGCTAGGTTTTAGGTCAATTTAGATATGAAGATCAAGGTAGCAGTGCGAACACATGTAGACACCTGTCTGTAACAATAAGTTTCAGCAGATGTGAAGAATTATTGAATGAAACAGTAGATAACGTACAGCATGAGCACATCGAAAAGATAGAATAAAAAATTTACAGATTGCCCGACTGAATTTTCAGTGTGACACCAGCTCTCTTTTTAAAATAGTGGCAAATGCTTTTTTGAAACAATTGCAAACCGGTGAGTTGTCTGTAAATCTACTAGCCTATGTTCACATTCACAGAGTGAATGAAAAGTGTGAAAATCTCTAAAACAGGTGGTGAAAACTTTCAATGAATTAATATTTTTGAACTATACAGTCGAAGAACCTTCGCCAAGGTTTTATGCCATTTGCTTTCTATATCAATATTGTGGGTAAAAGGATGAAGCCATTCGGTCGAATAGTCAAGATACTAATACTCTGCTACATGTATATTCAATTGCTAGTGTTACTTCTGCCCTCCAATGAAAATAGTAGCAATGGTTTACCTTAACAAGATTGTAAACTAGAAAATTGTATGTAGCCTGTATTCTCATTCACAGAGTGAGAAACAAGTAGGATCATCTCTAGCACAAGAAAAGTCAACTTCTAATATAATGATATTTGGTTGCTATATAGTCAAGCAATTTATAAACATTTTACTTGCATTTGTGCCTTTTAGCTCAATATGGGAGCAAATTTTATTTCTTATCATCTATATAAGTGCCCTAGCCTTCATACCTATATTAATCACAACTAAAAACAGCAATTTTATGATAGTCATTTTTTCTTATGGATTTTAAAAGAAGGAACAGTTCCAAAGCAAAATAGACATCAGATTATGTGAGTAGGTAGCAGCGAGAGATAACCACAACATCTAGTTTCATTTTTCCGGTCCATTGTACGGCAAGTTGATTAGTAATTCTTAATGTGAACTTCAAAGAATTTAAAAAGCAAAAGTTTTAAAATATGTGATTAATAACTCGTTATTGATCTTATACCTGTCATAAATGATTAGCAGCTCACTGTGAGAAAGTTTATTAGTTAATAAACGATATTATAAATTCAACTTTAGAACAAAGCCAAGGCATTAAAAAGTGAGTCTGACAAAAAAAGCTAAGTTACACATGACTTGCCCTGCATTCATATCGGCATACTTGCAAACCAATTTTTTGTGGTTGATCTCTGAACAATTTTATTGGAGTTATTGGCCCTATTTTGTTCGTTCACACCAGCATGAGTTCAGACCGGTCGTATGCAATTTAATCAGTTTGTTTACAGAGCCAGATAACTTTAGCTGATATATTTGTATCGAGTCATTTTTTGAAGTTTCTTCCGAAGTTTCTTGTTAGTATAAGAAAAACAGTATTTAGCGAACAGCCAATGCGTCTATTATTATAGCAAAGGCATATTAACTGAAGCAGATGCTTTAATTATCATGACGTTGCTATTATGATTAAACACAAACAATAATTTTGTTAATAGTACTGTTCAGAGTGCTACTCACCATTCAGGGTGCTACTTGCATTTAAAGCGCATGACAAAAAGTTTGCTCAAATGGAAAAACAAGTGTGGTATTCATTTTAAATCACATTGTAATATTCATTTAAAAAATGTTTTATTGGCTACTCAACCTGAAAATTGGCTTAGTACTGTCTCTCAATCTAGCACAGCCAGGTAAAACTTTCTGTCTGGGTAAATTCGATCTTGAGCTTGCCTGTTTTTTTCAAATGATGGATTAGTGGTAAGACCACTACAACTTGTCGAGGTAATCGGCTTAAAATTGGCTGGTGTGAGCTCAGTTTTATGCATAGTATTTTTGAGAAGTCGCTGTTAGGAGATTAGGTTGCACCTAGAAGTATTCTATATCAAGACAACTCATGACAACTTTATTAGAGTAATATTTTGGAGCTAAGCATTCGAATAATCTTGACTATTTTTTTGTAAATATGCTATTTTAGGTCCATAAACAAGCAACCTTTGTTGCTTATCAAATATATAGGTGCCCTATTACTCTAAAATCTCTAATAGCTAAAGAGATATTGTATTTACTTGTTTTAAAGGCTAAACTTGCTATTTTTCTGATGTGGTTTTGTGGGGGAACTGAGCTGCCCTTAAAATAATTCAATACCACAACACACTGAAACAGAGCCAAATAATTATTTTGCTCTGAGCAATTCCAATTCAATATAGATTAAAAACATGTGAATACTCAGATTTATTTGTACAAAACAGGTAACTAAACTAAGATAATTATCTTGAAATGATCAGTGGATTGTCATATTGAAAGAATCAAGTTTTAATAAAACTTGAGATGGACGAGCAGGAAATGACAAACTATTTTTGGTGATAGCTCAGCTATGGAACACTGTGTAAATGATCCGCATTAAAACAAACACTTTGTTACTGTTTCTCTGCTAGATTTATGCAAACAATTCAGTATTATGACATATTAAAAATATATTTTATTTTTCGTTAATATTCATCACTAGTTATTGACTTTCAATGCAAATTAATATTGAATTACTTTTTAGCTGCTTTAGATTCATGCGTACTCCACAGGTGTTAAGTTTTAACATGTTGAAAAATGCTAATTGTGGAACAATTGTGGAACTGTGTGCAAAGTAAGCATGTCTTTAGGTCTATTCATATTCGTAAACTACGAGTTATTTCTTACATGATAATTTAACTCAATTGCTACTGAAAGGAAACGACTCTGAATTGACTGAATACGGAGCTATTTGGTAGCGCATTTTGGACCAAACTTGCAGAATAAATATAATTATTTTAATAACAAATCAATCAAACAATTTTTTTCTCTTACTTAGCCTATAATACTCAAAAGTTTTGCTTAGCCTAATGTAAATATTCACAGAGTGCCACAACCTTGCTATAGTTAAACATTCAAATAATTTAATTCAGACCATTTTACACTGATTTTACACTGAAAAAAGAACAAGGCCCTCTGAGAAAACTCGCCTTTCTCCTATGACTCTTGTGTAAATAAATTGTCAACACGCTATCTTTAGACGTGTTTATCTTTTATAATCAAACTTTAATCGATCAATTATCTGAATATTGCAGACAAATTTCAGCAGGTTGGCAGTGTTTGCTTAGCAGAAAAAACTTATTGAAACCAGACAGAACTGGAATTGGAATCCGAAACTTCTTGCACCAAAGCATGACTAAGACTCTGAGACCATCAAGCCAGGAATCATTTAGAAATATAATGTAAGTTTAGTTTGTGTATATGTTACTTACAGTGCTGCTAAAAATATTACTAGTGTTTAAAATGTAAAACTAATTAAGTCAACTAACATGTGTTTTTAAGGGATCATTTGCTCCAACCTCCAACTATTTTAAAAAAGTATGTCAACTTTTGAAAAACTTGCCCTTATAAATATATATTAGGTGATCTTAATGGTACATATTCTATGATCCGTTACTATTTAAAATAAACTAGAAAATAATTATCAGTTGGGTAAGGCTTGTAATAATTATCAGTTGGGTAAGGCTTGTAATAATTATCAGTTGGGTAAGGCTTGTAATAATTATCAGTTGGGTAAGGCTTGTAATAATTATCAGTTGGGTAAGGCTTGTAGTAATTATCAGTTGGGTAAGGCTTGTAATAATTATCAGTTGGGTAAGGCTTGTAGTAATTATCAGTTGGGTAAGGCTTGTAATAATTATCAGTTGGGTAAGGCTTGTAATAATTATCAGTTGGGTAAGGCTTGTAATAATTATCAGTTGCAAAGGCTTGTAGAGAGTCAACTGTGTGCTAGATTTTCACAGAAACCAAAGACATGCGAGCAATTCATGAATGATTCAAACGTGTTCCACACCTTATCAGATAAGCGCAACAACATTTTAGCCAAATCGGAAAGGAGAAGAATATCTGAAATTATCATTATTCCAAACTCTCAGAATAAAAATGTAATTTTGTTAGGATTATATATTCTAATATATACAGCAATCAGTGTGAATTATTAGCCACCTGATTCAAGCACAAACTACAACAAATGGGAAAAGTCCTTTTTAAATCTCACCTTTGCCCCAAGAGTTAATCTTGAATTGATAATATTCAAAATCCCCAGTTTTGTTACAGCTACTAACAATAGTATACATTGTCTTCAAATCAACAGAAAACTTTAGTTAATCACATATAGTTTACATCAGCTAGTCCCACTCTTTCCAGCTTATAGGAAACTGACATAATTCATATCAGGCTTGTAACTAAACATTTTGAATAGATTTGAAGGTCAGCCTTTTACTTCCAGCACTACATCTCATACAGGCCTGCCGACTGCGATGTCCTGATCGGTTGGAAACATGTTATTACTGCTATTCATAGTAATAGTTAAAGAGCTGGTTAGAAATTGAATAATATTATGATTCAACTACAGCCTGCAGAATTGTTGACACACTAGCTTGTTGATCTATATGAAAATAGCCTCTAGACTACCCACTAATATTGCACAGACTAAATTAATACTTTTCCTTAATATTACAAAACATAAAAGGTTCTTGTTAATTATGACTAGTGAAAACTGTCACAATTATCTAACCATGTACTCGTGTGAGCAGAGTTAATGGCTATTACATATTTAACTTACCGTAATTTGGCTATAAGTAATCACGTTATTATGAAATTTACCAAGCTGGTGGTCTGGTTAGTTTCAAATTTTTTCAAATATGCTCCTAATTTTCAAATATTTGTTCTACTATTATAATGATACAGTTTATATTGATCTTTACTAGTGTGATGTCAGTCTATGCCTGTGTTTTACTGATTTTCTAATGCACCAGCCTATTACCAGTCGGATTTATGCAAATAACTGTTGTTCATAATTCATGAAGACCTCACTGGCAGTAGGTAGGTGACTTTACTCCCTACACATTGTTTACAACTGCTGCCTAAGATCTTTGTTAATAATTGATGTTTGCAGGCTGCTATAATCACTTAGTTATCATCCCACAAGATTACACTCCAATTATGTACCTTCTTGCATCTACAGCTCATAAGCATTATTAGATGATTTCATACCTTAATTGCTCGACTGAGCTCATGATTCGAATTTGTCTTGCCATGTCACTAGCCTTGAACCATAAAAATAGTTGTGATTTGTTACAGTAGTGAAATGCCACAAGGGATGAATTGCGCTTTTTCCTGTCAATATTGGTCATAGTTGATCATAATTTCACTAAATTTAAAATAATGTAATTTTTCAACTAGAAATTTTCGTTCGTTTTGACTATATTACCTTGTCCAAAGTTTTTTTCCAATGTACACTTGGGATATTTGGTATAAAAGTAAAGTTTTTCCCATGCATCATTAACCTAAATTTTTTTGAAATCATAAAAAATTATGTACAATAATCAATATTTTTTTGTAATCTAAAATCGAGTTAAATAATTTTTGGTTTGATGATACCGGCTGCAATTGAAGAAACCATATTTTAGATGATATAAGATATAAGATTATATTTAGATAGCCATTGATAACCAACTGATGGAACTTGATGAATTAATCTGAGTAATTTTAAATTTATAATTTAATTTGGTTTCACGGTGTTATTGGAGCAATAAAGTAATTATCAAGGGCTACCATATAACATCAGTCATCAGTCTTTCATTTAGTTTTCTTAACTCTGAATTTGACAGTTTGTCTAAAACATGTTAATTGCTGCCAAATCTTATGCTTATTTTGAAATATTTGGAACAATTTCAAAAGTTCCTATGAAAGTAGCAGAACCATCAACTATCTTATGTAAACTTGTCCATGTATACCAGGTCTAGTATTGAATTTTCCTTTTTAACACTCTATTTGTTATCATACTTGGTCATCTTTTGAAAGTTGATTAAATTGTGTATGTAGTTTCACCTTCAGAGAGTCTTACAAATAAACATGGTTTCGCATTTTATTATTACAGCATGCCAACTGCATTATTGATTTACACATATTAGTATTATAAAAGTGACTGCATATACATCTTCTATATTGATGTAACAAAACACCTGCAAAACTTGTCTACCAATTATACTGTTGCACTCATATTTTCTATATATTTGTTATTTCATGAAAGGCATGCTATTCAAATATATTAATATAAGGGTCAGAAATTGATATTCATGTTTGAAGCTTTGTTAACTTAAAGTTCAATTGTGTTGTTTTTTCTGTTAGGTTTGTAGATTTTTTTCATATTGAAATTATATTTGAAGCCATCCTAAGTTGTGCATATCCTTTAGAAAAATGATCACGAGACCAACAGTTTTCCTTCAGCAAAGCGTTAGTAATAAAGGTGTCTATCACTGTAGGCTAGTCTACATGCTCAATAACTTATATATAACAGTCATAATGACATAAAAGTATAGCTCCAAAATATCAGTTCATTGGAAGTTGGGCCTGTTCATTAAAATTAATTGAAAAATTCACAAACAGTTCAAACATCGTTAAATATTTTAATAGGTTTGCTTTTAAAACAATTTACTTTTTAACTAAATTAATGAACTCTCTTTTACGCATTTCCTAGAAGAGCTTGACCACAAATCTATTATATTACATGTATGTAACACAAGAATAAAAAAAAATTCTTAATACAGCTAAATTGTGTTTCGACGTATCCGCAAATAGCTAGCCTTTCACGACAAGCCAATAGCCGCAAACTTATAGCTTAATCATGAAAACTTTAACTGGTAGTGTATAAGCAGAATTCTTACACCTACTGACACCAATTTGAATGAATAAACCTTTTTGGATATGAAACCAAGTCATAGAAGATACTTGACTATTAGTATGTATTTTTAGACTTTTACCTTTTAAAATTAATTAGATTTATTCTACTCAAAATTATGAGACTGGCAAAAATGTTTTGAAAACTTTTTTTTTAAATATCTAAATATTATCATTGTAAAATATTTACTTTAACAAGAGCCGTGTCTGTTCTTCTGTCTAGTCAAAGCCAAGTTTAGAGCTTTAGGGAAACGATGCTTTGCACGAAGCTAGCTCAAATATCTAGCCTTGCGGACAAGCTCACTACCAACTGTGCCCTGAACCATATTGTAGCATTATGGAATAATTGTACACATACAGCTAATTACATATAAGGATCTCTTAAATGGCACAGGATTATCAGCGAATCAGTTCACAATAAAAAGTAAATGTAAGATAGTGGTAGATATGCCAGGTCAGTTTAAATTTCACCCAGTCTATGTTATAGTAAGTTATCACACTTGCTTTTCTATCAATACTTTTACATCTTAACCTTCACTTATGTTTCAATACAAATAAAAACTTTTTCTACTGAGTCTGGGTCTATTAATATAATTTTGCAAGCATCATTTAGTTTCTAAATTACTAAGTCTGATTTTGAGTCGCAGTCATAGGAATAATGTAATGCCTACTCGGTTTCATTGCTTGATAATGTATTGTTTATTTTTCCTCAGCCGTTTGAGGAATATTATGAAGACTAGTTTTGTACAACATATGAAATCAAATTTCAAAATTCAATTGAATTTGCATATGAGTTTGCAATGCCTATTCAGGAGCGTAAAGCTGAGAACTTGTGTTGCCATTTATGAGTCAACACTAAATATGTACACCTTTTGCAAGTGACTTACTTCTACATTTACTCCCAAATATAGTCCAAAACCAATATATTTAAATTTGTTGGTAATCGAAATGATGGCATGGTATGCTATGATCCAAATTGTAGTAGATTTAGGAACATATGAATTTCCATCAGACAAGCAAGTATATGTTTTATTTTAAATAATTATAACTTTTGAAGTAAAATGTAACAACAAAATGGTCTCGATTTATTTACTTTTTACAGAAATACTTGTGTGTGATTATGAGTCACTCTTGCAACTTCATTCTCCAGAACAATATACTAAAGCAAACAAGTTGAAGCTGTAATTTTAAACTAACAGGTGGACAGCATTAGGTGGTGTAAAGGACTTATGAATGATATCATGAATGGAATCTTTGAGGAATATCAAATATGAAACAAGGATAACCTCTATAAAAACAGGCTCAGTAAATTATGTAATGTCTTTGAGTGATATTGGCACATTGCCAAGCGCAAGGCTGAAATGTTGTGAGGTAAATCTTATGAATAATTTTACCACTCTTGAGAAAACTGATGCAAATGTGAGTCAAGCTTCATCCATTTTCTTTTAGTAGACTTGGCATGTAGCCAGAAGCAAAGCAGCCTCTAAACTTCAAGAGCTAAATTCTATAATGGGATTATTTGACATTATTCCTACTGGTGCAGCTGCAGACAATTTAAACATATTTCAAGGTTGTAAGACTTTTGATGTAAACCAGCAGTACATATGAGTTAAGATAATATACACAGATGAGTACTACTGACTGCTGTGTTAAACATGTATAAATGGAAAGTTAAGAGTTTTTCTTATTTGCCTATCTATGTACTTTAATACAGTGGAGCCTCTCTATACGATTTTAATTTATTCCTGTGTTGGCATTCTAAGGCAAAAATGGTCTATAGACGAGTATAATACCCCATGCTGATTATCTAATACAAACATCCCCTGCTAGTAAACATCAAAACTTTAAATATGACCATAAATATTAAACATGATGTATATTTATTGTATTTAGTAGTAATACAATAAACAAACAATGTGTTGGATTAACCAGTATTTCAATAAACTAAAATTAGTATTTTAATTGTAATTTTAATATTTATAGAACTGCATATTACATGTATGTATAGCATTAACACAATGCCATATTCAACTGTTAAACAATAAAAAACGTCAAATTTTGACAAAACAGACGAATATGAATGAATAATAAAAACTTGCTGCTAGCGACAAAGATACAAAAATGTCTTTTGAAAAAAGACATATTTTATAACCTTGTGTACCAATATCAATAGTACATCAGCTTATTTCAACGCATCCAAACATAATTCATATTTATTTCATCAACAGGAAGTATTATTTTGTGAAGTTTCTACCGTTAATAATATTTTATCATTGTTCTTAGAGCAAACAAGATTGTCAAAACTATTAAATTTTATCAATTCACAAAAGCAATATCCTGTAAAATGCAAAACTACTTCATGAATCAACCAATCAGAATCACAAGCAGCAAGATTACAGGGAGAGACAGAGGTATTCATGGCAAGCACTTCAATCCTTTTTAGGCAGCAAATTACAGAGCTTCCTTCAACAAGTAGCCAACAACATGTACATTGAAACCATCCTTCAAATATTGGTTCATCTCTTTAATTTTTGACAAAAATGCTATAACAGTTCATCACAACAAAGAGAAGGCAGCAACTCAGACTGATGAAGCAGCAGCTATGGTTGTAGCTGGAAGACTGCTATGTTCTTACTATTACAGTTAGCTACAATTAGTCTGTCTCCAGAGATGTCCATGTCAAACACACGATCACTCTCAATAGCACTGTCTGTCAGCTCTGAGACTACCTCACCTAGAACATAATAAGAATTATTCATGATTTCAACTATCTTTAAAAAAATATAATCCATTTCAAATCAATTTGTATATTTTTGATTCAATTTGTCTAAAAGTTTGTATTGCATTCTTAAGTCACTCAGACAAATAGCTAATCTTAGATTTATCCTCCCCTTACATAGATTCATCCATCACTGAACTGGCATAGAACTACACACACAGCAGCTAATTAGTTGGATGTGTCTTGGAGGTCTGTATGAATTGTTTGTCTTGAAAATACAATTAAAGTTCAAAGGCTACAACATTATTCTACACTGTAGGAAAAACTTTGACAAGTGTTGTTCAATATTGCATTGATTATTGCAATTGTTTCCATTCATTATTGTATTGTTTTTTGTGAGAAAATAAGATTAAGTATTTATGCATGGCAAGCTTCATACTTCAACCTTATCTCTCTCCCAGCTAAGCTCCACTTTATTGTGTGATGTTTATACCAAGCTGAGAGTACAACACTAACCAAATTACTATTAGAGCAAGCCTCTCCTTGCTTGACAGGCTGCCCTTCAAAGGCCCGTCATTCATAATAAAAATAGACTAAGTACCAGCTGACTGGGTTATGAACATGATGCAGACCACTAGTACCTAATACAGTCAAACATGGATAACTCGTCCACGGATAGCTCGAACACATGGTTAATTCGAACATTTCCTTTGGTCCGTTCCCACGTAATGATAAATTGCTATAGATAACACGAACTCAACACTGTTAATTCGAACTGTTTTTTTGCCCAACGGCTACTGAAACGTTTGTTATCGCTTTAGAAAATCACTTTATTCAAAGCCATAGAGGTAAACTTCATCTTTTCGTAATTCATAAGCGTCGTTATTACCACCATCGGCAAAATATTTTTGTCAACGACTTTTCTAAAAGTTTGGTGAAATTTGATTTATACTGCGATACGATGAATAGCACGGGCTAGCCGGGTCACGCGCGCAAGGATTTTCGCCACGCACATACAAAACAAAAATCGCATGTTGTTTTGTATGTGCGTGGCGAAAATCCTTGAGTGCGTGACCCGGCTAGCCCGTGACGAATAGTTTTCCGACGTTGATTCCGTGTTGAATCAACGTCAATATGTTGAATGTTTAAAACGTCTTAAAAATGTTGTAATTAAACGTATACGTTGTCTGAGCTACAAAAAACTATTCATTGTTTGACCTAAACACAGAATACGTATGTACATTCAATAAGTATCTATTAAAAAAGCGTGAGTGATATAGAATGTACCGTAAAACCTCGTAAAACTTCTAATTGAACTGCCTCGGAGTGTTGCTCTTAACAAATCCCAGGTAAAGTAAGGTAATCTGCATAAACTTCAAGAAAAAACGGCAAAATTGATCATGGGTAAAACCCCAAAAGAAAAAAATGTCTTTTCTTTTGAGCATTTCGACAACGATCAAGTTTTGCCAATGTCAATCTGAAAAAACGTCCTGGCAATAACATCACCTCAAACAATGAACCAATCTCAAGTGATAGAAAAATCTCTATACTTTTTGATAAAAACGTTTTAAGGTTTACATTAGAAGCATTTAATTTGAAACAAGCCATTTGTGCTTTTGATTTATATTATAGTTTGTATATGTACATGTATCTACTAATAAATAAGTAAATATATGGACTTGTGACAGTGCTCTGATAACTTGAATGCTCTGATAATTCGAACACTTTTGCTCGGTCCCTTGAAGTTCGAGTTATCCATGTTTGACTGTAATTGCCTCTAAGCCTTTGAATGTGTGCCTTGAACTGCAGGCCACACAGATAATTTCTATCTGGGTGCTATCTTTAATCTGCTACTGACACTTTCTCATAGCTTGTATTTGGCATCTTGCCAACATTTCTATGACTGTAAGAGACAACATAATATTTGTAATTAGGGGTCTGCAACATGTTCATAACCCAATCAGCTGGTAGTTAGTCTATTTGTATTAATCCTGACTGGCTCTGGAAAGGCAGCCTGTCAAGCAAGGAAGATAAGCTTGCTCTAGCAGTAATTAGGCTAGTACTGTAATCTTAGCCTAGTGTAAACATCGCTAAATTAGGTGGAGCAGAACTGGAACATTGATAAGTTTGAAGCTTGAAGCTTGCTATGAATAAAAACTGAATATTGTTCTTTCACAAAAAGCAATACAGTAACGAACAAAAAATGTCAAAGTTTTTCTGCAGTATGGAAGAATGGTGTAGTCTTAAAACTTTCATTGTGTTTTTATGACATAAATTTCACAGCTTTCCAAGTCACATCCAACTAATTAGCTGTTGCGTAGTGCTATGTCAGTTCAGTGATGAATGAACTTTTGCTAGGGAAGGATAAATCCAACATTACCTATTTTTCTGAGAAGCTGAAGATTACAGTGTAAACTTTTAAAAAAATCAGATTAAATTATTTTAAAAAGAGTTAGAGTCATGAACAGGCTGTGACTGTTCATAATACTTATTATATTGTAGGTGAGGTAGTCTCAGAGCTGACAGACAGCGCTATTGAGAGGGGTGGTGTGTCTGACATGGACATCTCTGGAGACAGACTAATTATAGCTAACTGCAATAGCAGCAACATAGCAGTCTTTCAGCTACAACCATAGCTGCTGCTTCATCAGTCTGAGTTGCTGCCTTCTCTTTCTTATTATAAACTATAAACTTTTCTATAAAAATTAAGATAGATGAATCAATGTTGGAAGAGTGATTTCAATGTACATGTAGATGCAGTTGGCTACTTTTTGCTCTGTAATTCGCTACACAATAATGATTAAAAAGCTTGTCTTGAAAAGCTGTCTCTCCACTAACTTTGCTGCTTGTGATTCTGAATGGTTTGTTCATGGAGAAAATTAGCGTTTTATATGATTTTCGCTTTTGTGAATTGAAAAGGTAAATAGTTTGGACATTCTAATCAAAACTCGTGTATTTTTCTTCTATAAGAACAATGATGAAATATTATTAACAGTATATAACTTACAAGATAATATTTCCTGTTGAAGAACTGATTGGGAATAAGGGTTGGGGGCTTTAAGAAAAGCTGATATACTATCGATATTAGTAGGACTACAGAAGGTTATAAAATATGTTGTATTCTGATTGATATTTCTGTACCTTTGTCATCAGTAGCAGGTTTTCATTCTTCATTTATATTTGTTAGTCTTTCAAAATTCATCATTTTTTATACTTAATAAATTGAAGATGTAATTACCTTTTTGCTTTATATAATAAATCCATTTCCATATTACTGGTTCCAACAATGAACTTAATACAGCGCGCACTTGGGTAGTCTATAATGTTCTTGCTATACAATTGTTCTGCCTTATGATATAGAACACAATGTTTTTTAGTTTCATTTGTACTAAATACACTAAATACATACATTTTAGTATGTGCATACATAATTAAAAATTTTTGAAGTTTTTTATCAGGTTATGTTTTTATTAAATAATAGTTACGGATTTCCCTCTATACGACATTTTCACCTGAGGATACTAAAAATATAGAAAATTGAAATAATAGAGAAGGCCCACTTTATTAGAGTAAATAAGAAGGAATATGAAAAAGCTCTTAAATTTCCATTTATACATGCTTAACACATCAGTCAGTAGCTACTCATCTGTGTATATTATCGTGACTTACATGTACTGCTGGTTTTCATCAAAAGCTTTACATCCTTCAAATATATTTAAATGGTCTACAGCTGCACCAAAAGAATTAATATCAAATGATCCCATCGTAGAGTAGCGCTTGACATTTCAGCCGAAGCAATGCTTCTGGCTGCGTGCCAAGTTTACTAGAAGAAAGTGGATGAAGTTCGACTCCCTTTTACTTAAGTTTTCTCAGGTTTTCTCAGATTTACTTATAAGATTAAACTAGAAATTCCCCTGTCATACAGCCCATGACTAAAGTGATATCGAAAAAGAATGGGTACTGATGGTTGAGAAATGCAATATTAGCAGCCAAATGGCACTGCGGTGCAATAGGATAACTGCAATGGTAGCTGCAATGTACTGGGTGTTATTATGTACAACAAATAGCAATAATCAAAGGAAAAGATCATATGTTTATATCTCTCTCCTGCAACAGGAGAAATGCAATATTAGAAGTAAAATGCACTGATATTATTAGATTAACCGATATTATTAATATAGTAACATAGTAATAATAGAAAACCAATGCACAATTTTGTTTACATTTCAAAACATCATAGCTAACAGTATCAGGAAGTTGTGATATTTATATAGATTTTTAGAAAATCTATTTAACAAAACTATTTAGGAAAAATAATAACAGTAACATACTGTCCATCATGGGCAACTATATGTGCCATGATCACAGAAACCATGGTTAAGTCGGGATGATAAGATTTAGAGTTATCTACACTAGCAGAAGGAAAAATTTTCTCACAGCTATTTTGCAAAAGAATTTTGATTCCAACTTAATTACAGCAGATTCTATGGTCAAAAAACTGAATGCACGTTTACCATTAGTGCAAAAACTTAGTTCCGAAAAAACTGGTCTTAAAGTTTGAGAAACAAAAACCAATGCACAATTTTGTTTACATTTCAAAACGTCATAGCAACAAATATCAAGAAATTGTGATATTTATCTAGATTTCTGTATTTATATTCGAAAACGTATGCTGAATTTAAAAATCAAAACAGATTTTAGCTGGTTGTCATAGAAATAGTTTTATATTTATGAAAAAAAACGTATTATTTATTTTGCAGATATTACAAACGGCTTGGCATTGGCTCGATGTTGGGCACAGCCAAATCATCAACAAAATCTTTAGAAAACAACATCAGTAACATATTGCACGCCATTGGTCACTATATACTTCAATCTTGTAAACTCGAATAATTGTTCTTAAAATCAAATCTGAAAACAATATTATAAAATCGAATAATTATTCTTACAATTAAATATTGTAATATAAGCTTGTAAGAATTTTTAGGAATATATCATCGTAATTCCTTTTACTTTCGCTGCTTTTGACATCAGTTGGAATACCAAAGTACTCATTATGAGTGTCCAAAATGTCAAAGTTATCTTTAAAATCGGCAAAAAAAAACGATTATATTTATCGGACGCCATTTTTCAGTACTTCCTGTTTAGCATAGCAACGGTTTTAAGAAGGTTTTTCCAAGGATTATAAACTTATATTGGCTAAACTGACCTCAGATTCAGAAAGATCACTGTTTGATTGGTGCCGATGCATGTGTTACAAAAATCGTTGCCAATATTATAACTTCAGTTAGTGCAACTTCAAAGTCGGATACCTCAACTTCGTGATTTGCGACTTAACCATGGTTTCTGTGACCGCCACCCATATACTTCGATCTTGTAAATTTGAATGCTTATTATAATAATTAAATCTTATAAAATCAAATTATTTTTTTATAATTAAATATTGTAATAATCTCATAAGAATAAAAACAATTTCATAAAAAATATAATCATCATTTCCTTTACTCTCACTGCTTTAGACATCAGTTGGAATACCAAAGTACTCACAATTGTCCAAAATCTCAGCTACTTTGAAATCGGCAATAAAGAAACGATGACTTTTCAGTACTTCTACGTCAATTACAGAAACCTTCGGCAATTGGACAATACTATAGACTAGTGAGAAATGCTCGCTTTTTTCGTGAAATGCGCACGACTTAATGGTTCTATTCTCTGTCGCTCGGCGTTTGGTTTGCCAGTCTAAATTTTTATAACAATAAGGCTTGTGAAGTTTTAATAACGATTTCAGGCCGAATTAATCTGCCCATTTATGTATAGTACGATCAGATGAGTAAGGTTTAAGAAATTTTTTACAAATAATAAAGACTTAGTAACATATTTAAATAGGTTTATATGTGTTTTGTATCAGTATTACACATAAACGTCTCTATTGAAAAACGGTTAAATTTGTTGATGAGATTTCGGGATAAAGGTTTGCGATGGCCATTGATGAATATTTTTTGTCAGTTGTGTGCACATATGCATATATCATAAATCTCTCAAACAATCGCTCCGCTTGTGTTTGGATGTTGGAACAATTATGTACCATACTATAAAACCTCATGTAGGTAAGAGCTTGTTAATAAATGTGCTCTCTCAATAATCAGATCTGGAAAACATTGTTACTGAAGCACATAGACTGATTATAACCAATAATAACACTTTTCAGTCTAGACTATAGCCTTGCAACCATTGAACTTAAAACCCCTGGAATGGCAAGAGGTCATTCGCGAGTACGGAAATCCGGTCGACGCCATTATCAGTTAATGTTCAAGTTAATTTCATTGTGTTCAATGTGAGAAAGAAATCTAATTTCAGATTTAACAGCTATGGAAGGTCACGAATACACCGCTCAATCAAAGGAACAGACTACTGAGATTGCTACTAATAATTTATGTACGAGAGATAAGGGTGTAGGTGCACAGTGCTATTGCTATTCAATGAACTGCAAAAACCGCAAGAATGGACTTTTAAAGGAAAAGGCATGACATTTCACAAGCGAGTCACTTCTACTACTAGTTCTGTTACTATTGCTCAAGTCTACGACTACTAATAGTTGTGCTACTACTAGTTAGTACTGCCACTAGTTAGTTCTACTACACTAGTCACTGGGTGAGTGAGAGTTGATCAGTGTCACTACTGAGTGTACGAGTTTGACTGTATTTTGTCGGTGATTAGATAAACTTATAAGCTAGTGAGTGAAATGTTCTTCCTTCAGAACGAAGGTTTTTTATTATTTAAATTTTGAATTTTTTTTAAAATAATATTTTGGAACTACAACCCATTAAGTTATTTCTAAATATTTATATTTGAAGGAAGTGTTTGTCGTGCTTATAATATTATTTATTGTTGTACCTGGATCTAGCTAGCAGTAAGGAGATAAGAGTAATAATACTATTGTTATTACTACTGTTGCTAACTAACTACTACAGTTTCATTTTAATTTTTAGATTTCCAAACAAAGCAACTGAGAACTCTTGTTATTTACAATGGTATCGCAACCGCAGAAGAGTGAATAAGCCTGATCCTTGAGCATTTATCTGCAACGAACATTTCAATGATCCTTGTTTTAACAGCAGGTTAGAACGTTCGACTGAAGCCATTTAAAGGTAATATTTTTCAATGTTGAATGATACTTTTCAATGATTAAATTTAAAACCATATTGTCAAGCACAGTGCTGCAAGGTTGCTCAACTTAAAGTAGCTATTATCTAAACAAATTTAGAAACCTCAAACAGCACCCAAAACAGTGACAGCTGCCACAGCAAGTGCCTATGAATATGTTTGCAGCTTAGCAGTTGTGTGATCTGTTCTCTGTGATTCTTCATCTTCGTTTCTGGGATTTAATGTCCAACGCATAAATTATGCTGTCCTTTTTATCAAATGTTAACTGTGTAAATGTTTTTTTCATTTTCTAGTTGTTGTAATAAAACTACATAATACTCCTGCAAATCATAAATTCCAAATTGATAGCAATAACTTGCAATTTAGAACACAAAACATCTTTTTGGAACAAAAAAAATCGATTTAAATAAAAAAAATCAAATATTACAATAGAAATCAATTTTTTGATTTAAAAAAAATCATCAATTTTTAACAACCCTGCCTACAACACAACAGGATAAGACGTGGTGAATCTTTTCATATCAAATAACGGTAATGTGAATTTTGTTGCAAGTCAACCATTAAGCTTTATGCCTAAGATGGGTGTGAATGACTTCCAGTGAAAATTGCTACATTTTCATTTTATATAGCGATATGGTAGCATTTTGAGCTGTTTTATTTTCATTTATTTTATTACTTGTATGGTTGTTTATTAAGGGTACTATGTTTATGTGAATAAGACATTCATTTTTGTTGATTTTATGTAATTGTTATAATTGATGCTTTTGTTTAGGGGGTTGGAATAATAATCCTACTGTTACTCAGTTTAAGGCTACCTTCGCAGACTTATCATCAAATGTGGTGCAGAATCAGGCCAGTAACAATATAATCACTGTAATATTCATCTGCAGCTGTTGTTGTGCTGTTATTCCTAATCTAATTTAGTTCTAAGAAACTGATGCACCTTGGCTCAATATTTATATCGAGCCAAGGTGAGCATATTCATATTCATATTCAATATGTGCTGTTTTTATCGAAATACTTCATGTGCTAAGTTTTTCCATATGCATTTATGCATATGTAATATAAATTTTAATATAATGGAACAGTTGTTATTTGCCTGAATATATCATTTGCTGGGTTTATGCATTTGTAATACAACAGTTTGTATGAGTAACATGGTCCACGAAAATCTATTATACATCTACTTATCATTTGATATATCCCACTCCATATGTTATAAATAGGTTTTCTTCTATCAGGGCACTCTAAACGTTGTGTAGGAGTAGCTTTCATTAACACCCAGCTAGAAAATAACTATTCAACATGTACATTTCTGTCATTTTTCACCGTTTGTTTACAAACGGAACTAGCATTCGATTAGCTCTCCAATATGGCGCATACGTTTACGTATTATTATCAACGTAAAAGTCACGTGATTGCCATTCCAGGGGATTTAAGTTCAATGCTTGCAACATAACAGCCTTGTGCTTGGCAGTGTGCCAATATCACTAGAATAAATCACATCTATCACTGAGCCTGTTCTTATAGAGGTTACTAGCTGCATTACCCGTGTTCGGGAACAGATTTACGTAAAGCAATAGTTTTATTGAGAGTTGTCTTTCATACCGTAAAACAACTCCAAATATGCAATCTACTGAAATTTTTGTGCTGATCTGACTGCATACACATATGCAGTTGTACATGTCAATAATGTTGGAGAGCCCATTGGAGGTATGCAATGTGTTTTACAGCTAGTCTACAATGCATCAGTCTCGAACTACTCAAATCGGCATTGTCCTAATTTTGTACACAGAACTGATAATGAAATTGACATTGCTAGGCAAACTGACGCTCTTCAAACTGGCAGTAAGGAAAGTTTTACATATTTTAAGAAATTCTAGAAAATATTTTGCTGTTGCACTGCTTAGCTATCGCCAGCTTTTATTGAATTGAGACTTCTGCATGCTTGAAACACTAATCATGACTCACCAGTTCTTCGTCTATAGCCTGTGTTTTGACATGGTATATACAAACTGTGCAGCAGTAATGCGGTTGTTGATAAAAATTTTTATCAATAAAATCTACTATATAAACTACATATATGGCCTCTCGCCTTTTCAACATAAGGCGTTACATCTGGAGCATTTTTGGACACTCATCCCATAAAAAAATTCAACCCTATACTGTGTTGCATGACTGTAGTCAAGCGCAAAGTTTTCTGTCCATACACGGCGTCTGGTAGCAGCTGCTGTAGTTAGTGCATCTCGCTGTTGTCGCCGTTTCGTCCGCTCTGAAAATTCAGCTCGGTGAGCAGCTGTTGTAGCTAGTGCATCATGTTCTTGTCGCCGCTGCATCCGCTCGGAGGTTTTTGCACGTCTGGCCGATTTAGCGGCTGTTCTGAGCCGTTTGAGTTACTGCTGGGGTCGGTTTAGTAGTCTCTGCACTTCTAGCGGCTGCAGCATCTATTCTGGCCCGCTCTCGTTGTACCCGTGTTTGTTCGACGGTTTCTTCTCTTCTAGCAGCTGCAGCAGCAGTTCCGTTTCGTTGTGGACGTAGCTGCGTTTGCTCTGCAGTTTCTGCTCGTCTTGCTGCTGCTTCGCAAATTCGATCTCTCTCTACGGGAATCAATCTGTTTTTGCGTTTGGGCAGTAGGCTTTTTGGAAGGCATTGTACTGCTTCAAGCATTTCTAACATTGAATGAGATGGTGCACTTTTTGTAATATACGCTGCTCGCTTTCTTCTCACCGCTGCCTATCGCCAGGCTCGGAGTGCTCGTGCAAGTTCTGTAGTTTCTGTAGTTCTCGTAGCTGGAAAAAAAGTAAAAGTAACTCAGCTGCGGAAGGAAATGAACATGTTTATTATCACAAACAGTGGCAAATCCAACGTTTTCAACCCTTTCACTGAAGTAGACTCCCTCAAGCGTTTTCTATGGTCGACCGCCATAGACACATTTTTGCGACTTTCCCAGCAATTGCTAGTAACTGAATTTTATTATTCGTTGATAACATAACCAACGATTTTTAAAACTTGTATGAAGTGACAATGTTGTCCAAAGATTTCTCTATAAAATTAGCCTAAAATTTAATTTTAAATCTTTGTTTGAGAATTTCCAACTTAACCACTGCGGGTGCATGCACCGCTATAGCGGCTTCGAGTATATTCTTCTCAAGTTCATTAACCAGTTTTTAGGCTTTGCGTAGGTTCATTACTCATCCATCTATATTTAGAGCCTGCTTACAGTTACACTCTATCTACAAAGCTAAGCATGACCTTCAGACATGTTTGCAGACATCGGACTGGTCAAACAGCAATGGTCAAATGAAAGAATTTCGAGTAATTTGGGTTCAAAGTTCAACATCTAGATCAGTTAGTAGTTGATACTATAGGCTTCAATTGAGCGATAGAAATGGCAGACTTCTAGTAGAGTGGTGACGAAGATAAGTTAACAGCTATGGAAGAGACTGTAGATTGCATTGCATACACAGTATGTTTTACTTGTTTGTTATTATATATAGTTTTATACATTTTCATGCTACCCTTATTAGTAAAAAATGTTCGTAGAACACGAATTTTAATAAAACCGCTATTTCATGCTACTTTCAATATTTATTATCTTTAATTTTTGAAATAAAGATAATACGATCAGATACAGAATTTTCTTTGCTTTCCAAAAGTATAGGTGTTCTATGTAAAAATGTGAGTGCTTCTAGGTTAAAATGACTTTTGTTGACCCATGTCATAATCTGTAGAGCATCATGATTTAATTGTACCTGAACGCGAAATTGGATTATGCAATTGTAGCCGAAGTGGTTAAAAACAACCATTTTTGTGTAAGTTTTGAAAATGCCATCGAGTTAGAAAACAATTACTTATGTTGATGACATAGCTGATTCAGATTTTTGTGATTACACATATAATTAAAATAGCAATAGCAATAACATAGTAAATAGCAATAACATACAACAATACTAACCTTTTCGATGTAGAAATTTAGTAGGTAAACCGCAGTAGCAGTACCCGTGCAAGTTCTGTAGTAGCTGTAGTACTCGTAGCTGGAAAAGAATAAAAGTAACTCAGAACGAAGTGAACATGTTTACTATCACAAACAATGGCAAATCCAACGTTTCCAATCCTTTCACTGAAGTAGACTCATTTATGCGTTTTCTATGGTCGACCGCCGTAGACACATTTTGCAATTTTACCAGCAATTGCTAGTAACTGAATTTTATTATTCGTTGATAACATAACCAACGGTCTTTAAGACTTTTATAGTAGTGACAATGTTGTCCAAAGATTTCTCTATAAAATTAGCCTAAAATTTAATTTTAAATCTTCGTTCGAGAATTTCTAACTTAAAAACGAAGATTTTTTGTGCGAGTTCATTAAATGCGTCCGAGTTAAAAAACAAATAACCTCTTATGTTGATGACACATGATAGATAATTAAAATGCACAAAATATAGATACAACGATTTTTTGTATAGCAGTGCTTGTTAACATGTTGGCAAAATGAAATATATAACCAAAACAAACAGTATAGATGGAGTTTGAAATTGAAAAAATATCGTATACATATTAAGCAATATCGGCAAAATGGCTGGCAGTAGGCCGATAGCTAAATTTGTACACGGCCGCAAGTGAAAGGTTTATGTAGTGGAAGTGTGGCAATTCATAGACAATACAACATTGATTAAGAAATACCTACCTTTTTTATGTAGAAATGTAGTGGGTGAGAACTACGTTTTCCCGTGACCGCGAGAAATCAACGTTCGCGTGACCTTCTCGGTACACGTTGGCAGTAAATATTAATTGCATGTAAATTACTATTCATTAATTTATTTTATTTAATGATTAGTACATTTGTATAGCTGTATAGGCCGCCGAACTCAGGACGGCGCTTTCTAACACGACAGCAATTTTGCTGTGTCAAACGCACCAATGTCGTTGGGCGCCGTAAAGGGGCGCGCTAACCAGATATGACGTGTTCCGTGTAAAAACGATGATGATTAGGTTATGTATAACAGAGGCGTGTAGTAACCGGAGATTCCCGTTAACGCGCCCAAGATACCTAGTAGCGGGTAATAGTCCGAAAAGTACGGTACTCTATAACGCGGATACTATACAAAATAAAAGATTACTAACTAACTAACGATCGAATCGAAAAAAAGACCGCCATATAATTTATTTATACTGCTCATATTTGGGAGTTATCGGTGGCTCAATATATCGAGAAGGCAACTCTTACTATTAGCATATCAGTATTTATCGTCCATCCCTACGATGAATAGCAGGTTACGTATTATAATAGAGGCGTGTACTAACCGGAGATTCCCGTTAATGCGCCGTAGCGGTGAAAAAAACCACAGAATAGACACGCCCTTATATAAAAGTAGCGGCTAATAGACCGAAAAGTACGGTACTCTATAAAGCGGACAGACAGATACACAGATAGATAGATAGACAGACAGACAACGATTGCCGTTTATGTAGTAGATAGGCTATGGGCCGAGGCAGCGTATCTTGCATTTCCGTTGGCACCCCTTTTCAGTGACAATTTCTGCAGTGATTTAGACTAATTTTGGCATGGAGAATTCAGAACTGAAGAGTTGCCGCAGCTGCCATTCCCACTTCTATGAGAAATTTGATAAAAATGATAGTTTAGAATATATTTCTCCTCTCAATAAGATTCCTTGCATAGAAGCATCGGATTTACAATTTTTTCATAATTATTTGGTAGTGATTTGGAGTGTCAGTGGTAAAGTCAAAATTTGTCTTCTATCTATTTTCGAACATTCTATGTCCTATGATTGGTATAGGCACATGTAAACTATATTCATGTATATATATATATATATATATATATATATATATATATATATATAAATATATATATATATATATATAAATAAATATATATATATATATAAAAAATTGTTTCCTCACCCCGGATACCCTGTATGGGTGGTAAATTCTGCTCTAACTCGGGTCTCCTACCAGAGACCTGGGAGTTTGAGCACTCGCCTCAAGATCTTAGCTGTTCCCAATAGCGCACTTTTCTGCAACTCACCTGAGTTGATTGTTGTTGGTATTTGGGCGAGCCACATTTTATGCGCCGGTGTTATTGCGCCCAGTGCCCCAAGGACTACTGCGATTACAGTTGTTCTTACATTCCAGCATTTTTCAATTTCTTCTCCAAGAGGGAGATATTTCTCTACCTTTTCTTTTTCTTTGCTGGCTATATTTTAGTCATTGGGTACTGCTATATATATTATAGTAGCCCTTTTGTTCTCCTTGTCTACCACCACTATATCTGGTTGGTTTGCTAGGAAATGCTTGTCAGTTTGGATGTAGAAGTCCCAGAGGATCTTAGCGCGGTCATTTTCACCTTACCAGGAGCTTCCCACCAGTGTTGTGGTTTATTAAGGCCATACTCATCACATAGACTTCTATACACAATACCTGCGACATGATTATGCCGCTCAGTGTATGCGTTCCCTGCTAGCTGCCTGCATCCACTGATGATGTGTTGGATGGTCTCAGGTGCATCTTTGCAGTCTGCATCTAGGATCGTCTCTAGTGTGATAGATTTTCGTTTGGAGTTGCCTTGTTGGGAGCACTATATATAGTGCTCCCTGTATGTATATATATAGCAGTTATATATATATATATATATATATATATATATATATATATATATATATATATATATATGTTATGTTCCTGTATGAATAATAACACAAGATGTGGTTTATTCACTCTCATAGTATGTATTGCACTGTTGCCTTCCAGACCTAGTTTATATAAGCCTCAACTATGGCTATCTAATAAATAGCTAAACAAAAGCATTACTTGTATTAGAATATTTAGCTATATTAGAATAGATAGCGCAAGTTTAGCTTGACTTAAGCTTTATGATGGCAATCTAACACCTCCTCACTAGTCTGGAGATGATATGAACAGACGAAACGTTACGGATAAAATTGTGTTTGCTGTCTCCTTCTAGATGACCTACGTGGATTATGTGGTCCATAATCACTGTGTAGAGGATGTCTAGGATTTGGTCTCTTTGGTTGACGCACTGGTTCTTTGGGAGGTACCGGAATAGGTAGCCTGTCACTATTTTTATCTGATGTTTGAAATATATCTCCAGGGTGTAGGTCTTCTTCTGTGCTAAATCTAGGTTGTAGTTGTTCTACATGTCTCCTCCATGTGGGTCCGCGTGGCCATACTCTAACATTAACACTTCGCTGGCCATAGACTTTAGTCACTAATGCTGGAACCCATCGAGGCTGATTAGATCTTTTAGGGCCACAGTATAACGCATAGCATGGATCTCCAACTTGATAGCTGTGAATCTTGTTTACCGTGTCATTCACAAGCTGTGTATTTTTAGATTGTTTTCCTTGAGCCGAATGGGCTGGTGATGGAATAATTGTGTCAATTTTGCATCGGATTTGCCTTCCATGTAGCAGTTGGCTTGGTGAATATCCAGTCTCTAAAGGTGTTCTTCTATAATGCATCAAGAATTCTAATAATGCCGCATTAGGTGGTAGAGTAGACTTTTTCAAAGCTTGTTTAAATGATTGCACCATTCTCTCAGCAGCTCCATTTGTTGCAGGATGATAAGGAGCTCCTGATAAATGTGTAATTCCTCTTTCTTTGCACCACTGTTGAAACTCTTCTGATTTAAAGGTAGTAGCATTGTCTGTAACTAATGTGTGTGGATAGCCAAAGTGTGAAAAATCTTGTTCTAAAAGATCAGTAGTTGATTTTGTCGATGTAGAACTGGTCCTGTGAATGCAAGGATATTTAGTGTAAGCATCTGTGAGAACTAGCCAGTTACTTCCCATAAAGTTGACAGCATGATCTAAGTGTAAACGACTCCATGGTTTCTCTGGTAGCATCCACGGATGTACAGGATACTTTGAAGGTAGCCTCTGATTTTCAGCACACGATATACACAACTTGCTTGTCTCTGCAATGTCAGCATCCATTCTAGGCCAGTATACCGCTGTGCGTGCTAGCTGCTTCATCCTTTGTATCCCAAAATGTCCGAGATGCAATATCTTCAGTACTTCTTTTTGTAAGCTGGTAGGAATTACTACTCTGTTTCCATAGAGTAGACAACCATTACACACCGATAGTGAGTTTTCTAACAGTTACTTTCTAAATTCTTTGATTTCAGAAGTAGCTGGAGTTGCTTCCTCTCGATGTGGCCATCCTTCTGTTGTATATCTCATGACTGTAGAGATAACAATGTCTTTAGAAGATTCCTTGACTATTACTCCTGGATCTGTAGGGTTAAGTTGAGCTCCAATAGTTTTAATAGTGCAAATGATGTCTACGTCAGCATCGTCTTCCTCTCTGTCAAACTCAACATCTGGTCCAACAGGTAGCCGACTAAGAGCATCTGCATTCCCATGTTTGTTAGTTTTTCTATATTCAATTTCATATTCATATTGACTGAGTAAGAGAGCCCATCTTGCTAATCGGTTAGCAGCAAGTGCAGGAGTTCCTTTGTTAGGTGCAAACATAGATGTCAATGCTCGATGGTCCGTAATGATGGTGAATTTTCTGCCATAGAGAAATTGGTGAA
Source organism: Watersipora subatra (assembly GCF_963576615.1). Classification (NCBI taxonomy): domain Eukaryota; kingdom Metazoa; phylum Bryozoa; class Gymnolaemata; order Cheilostomatida; family Watersiporidae; genus Watersipora; species Watersipora subatra. Next base: position 12,102,650 of record NC_088712.1, read on the forward strand.
ACTTCTTCAACGCAAATATGATAGCTAGTGCCTCTTTTTGAATCTGACCATATTTTCTTTGGGTCGCCGTCAATGTTTTAGAAGCATGCATAATAGGTCTTTCACTATTATCCTCATATCTGTGAAATAAGACAGCTCCAATTCCTTTTTCGGAAGCATCACATGCTATTCCTATAGGCAGCTTTGAGTTGAAATGTGTAAGAACTGTGTCAGCAGTCAGCAGTTGCTTTAGCTGAAGAAAACTGGTTTCCTGTTCTGCACTCCACTTCCACTGCACATTTTTTCTAGTTAGCTGGTGTAATGGTTCTGTAATCGTTGATAGGTTAGGTAGGAATTTGCTGTAGAACTGTACTGATCCAAGGAATGAACGTAAACTGTTTATGTTAGTTGGGGCAGGCATCTGTTTAACAGCATCTGCTTTTAGTCCTTTAGAAATTCCTTTTGCTGAAAGGTTATGACCAAGATATTCTACCGAGGGTTGAGCAAAATGGCATTTTTCTTTACGACATCGTAAACCTTTCTCATTCAGTCTTGCAAGTAGTTGTCGTAAATTCTGTAAATGACTTGTAGCATCAGTACCACTAACCAGTATATCATCTAAATATACAGCTACCCCTGGTAGATCAGCTGTCAATTGTTCCATTATCTCCTGAAAATATCCAGGTGCTGAACTGATTCCAAACGGAAGTCTCATCTGTAGTAGTACTCCTTTTTGAGTGCTAAGAGCAAGCTTTTTCTGACTGTTTGGTCCAGGGGGATTTGGTTGTATGCATCCGCTAGATCAATTTTAGTATATCCGTATCCTCCTCCTAACTTGTTCATCAGGTCTTCGGGTAGAGGTATAGGCTGTCGGTGAGTCTCTAATTGTGGATTGACTGTTTGTGAGTAGTCTCCACATACTCTGATCGATCTTTGATGACTGTTGGAAAGTTGCGCTTTCCTGACCGGAACTACAGGCGTACCATATTGATTAAACTGTACTGGTTTCCAGATTCCTCTTTGAATTCCAGTTTCGTAGGCTAGATTTAATTCATCTTGAATAGCAAATGGAACAGGTCGAGGTTTGTGAAACACTGGTTTTGCATCTGCCTTGAATTTTATTTCTAGCTCGTAATCCTTTAAACAGCCTAGATCGTTGTTAAATAGATCAAGAAATTCATTGCAGAGTTGCTCGCAAGATTGTTGTAGACTTTTGTCAGCCGTTTCCTGGTCTACTAATTTACAAGTCGTAGTAGTTTGTTGGCTGAGCAGGTTGTCTATTGATATCCCCAATAGTTTGATTGCTCCTCGTCCTATCAGGTTGAGATTTGGAACCCGGCTAACTACAAAGTTCAAAGCAATAGGATTTCCCTTTACGGTTTTAGTATTCAGCTGGCACTGTCCAATTACTTCAATAGGATGTTTTGAAGCAGATTCGTAGTTTGTCGTTGTTGTAGAGAGTACAGGTTTTCCAAGTTTACACCAGACTTCCTCAGTAATGAAGTTGTCACAGGCTCCTGTATCTAACTCCATCTCGATGATCTGCTCTTCTATCTCAATACTCTTTTGAAGTTGTTTCATATGTATTCTTCGAATAGTTTTAAGCTGTTGTTTTGGTATAGATTTCTGTGCTATAGGCCTTTTATTAGTAGTTGCTTTTCTTTTTCGGCAGGCAACTCTTAGATGTCCTAACTTCTGGCAAAAATTACATGTAGCAGATCTGTATGGACATTCCTTAGCAGTATGTGTAGTTTTATTGCATCTGTAGCAATTGAAAGTTGTCTGTCTTGCTTCTTTGTAGTTTGAAGTTCCTGGTGGTGTCTTAGTTCTATGATCTGGTTGTACCTTGTTAACTTTTTGTTGCTCTCCATATACGGTTTCTTTGGCTATCTTGGCTGCGTCCTCCGTTTCTGTCGCAATTTCAATAGCTCTTTTAAAAGATAGCTCAGTTTCTTTTACTTTGAGCAGTGCTTTGAGAACTGCTTCCTTATTTACTGAGCAGACAAACCGTGTTCTCATAGCTTCATCTAATGGATCATCAATATTAGAAAAGTCACATGTGGTCGCTTCCTGTCTAATTCTATTCGCTAATTCATGAATAGTTTCTCAAGGTTTCCTTTTCATAGTACTCCAGAATTTATAACGCTCGCGTACTAAAAATCGCGTGGGATTATATTGTTCTTTTAAGAAATTATCTATTTCTTCCATGGTAACTTCCTTTATAAGTTTTGGGGTCTCCAGTTGGCTAGCCATGTTGCTGATCTGTTTGTAAAGAACAGGTGACTGATTAATTAAGAACACGTTAGCTTTCCTCTCCTCAGGTATAGAGTGAGCTGCTACAAAAGTGTCATATCGATTCATGTAATCAGTCAATAGTTCGGTAGCTGGATCATACTCTGAAAACTTGGGTAAGGCTGCCGATGGTGCTAGCTTCGCTGCTGTCTCGGTTTGACCTTTCACCAGTAGTTCCATGAGTTTCCTATTTTCTTCCAGATAAGCTTGTTGTTGTTCTTGATGAGCTTTGTGTTGCTCTTGATGAGCTTTTTGTTGCTCCTCCATCTTTTGGTTTTGAGCCGTAATGACTTCGATTAACTTATCCACTTCCGAAGACATACTTGTATATACTGAGAATGCTGTATAGGTTCCGGGTTATATTCTTGTAAGAATATCCGTTGTACTGCTCAAGAATATCCCATCCTTGTTGCCAATAACTTCTGTTATGTTCCTGTATGAATAATAACACAAGATGTGGTTTATTCACTCTCATAGTATGTATTGCACTGTTGCCTTCCAGACCTAGTTTATATAAGCCTCAGCTATGGCTATCTAATAAATAGCTAAACAAAAGCATTACTTGTATTAGAATATTTAGCTATATTAGAATAGATAGCGCAAATTTAGCTTGACTTAAGCTTTATGATGGCAATCTAACAATATATATATGTATATATATATATATATATATAGATAGATATATATACATATATATATAGATATATATATATACTTATATAAATATATATGTATATATATATATAGTTTCTACTCACCCAACGTTTTGTTTACTTGTTTTTATTCAATCATCTATTATCGCAAATTTAACAATTTTAATCACATTCCAATCCATATCAATCTACCTCATCATCATGTAACAATTGATCTTCCTCCATACTAACAATCTTCTCGTACCACTCAGCCTTTTCAGTTTGCACATCCATTGCCACCTGGGTACCTGTAACTCTTGGTTCAAAAACAGCTAGCTGGCCTTCATTGCCACTGTTTGGCTTAGAATCAGTCAACTGGTCATCATTGGGACTCTTAATAAAGCTTTCATCTTGGACCTCGTCTTTGGGTTTTTCAACCTTACTCTCCACACTACTGACATCTCCGCTAGGAACTACTCTCACAACGGAGTCTTCAGGTAAGATGTCCTCTTTGAATTCCTCAAACTTACTCTCCTTTATAGTAGCACGTACAAAACATGTGTTCTTTGCACTCCTTCTCGGTGCCCTCTTTTGATTTACGGCGGCCAGGTTCAACCAAATTTCTCTATACTCCGTCTTTTTCTCAGACTCTTCCTCCAACTTTCTCTCTCGTCCTTCTCTATAGCAGACAAGGCGCATTTGTACTGTTCCTCTACTTCCCTCCTCCTATGCAAGAGCATAGCTCTTCTCTGCTAAATGGCAGCCTCAGTTGAAACAGACTCATATTCCATCTCTTCTACAAAACTATCAACTTTAGCAACAAAAAGTAAACTAAAACCAGGCTTTTTCAACTTAGATTCAAGTCCCCCATTGTTACTATCCTTTACCCTACGCTTACTACCCGCTGCGATATCTTTATAAAAAGACCCACCAAGATTACAACGTTCAAGTCCATTGCCTAATTCCCCACAAAATCTACACAATGGATTTTTAAAGTCTACTGCACATTGTCCTTGACGTTAACAGTTATGACAAATAAATCCATGACATTGAGCGGCATAGTAGTCTTTAAAGCTTTTACAGACTACACACTTAATGTTACCTGGTTACCATACACTTCTCTCTTACCTTCGCTCTCGTTCTCACTCGACCAGCTCCCCTTCTGCTTACTAAACACAAAGTCATCAGCAGTGTCTTTTTTCACTTTCACACTTCTACTTGCACCTTCACTCCGGCTTCTACTTGTGCGTCTCTTTCCGCATCAACATATTTTGGCATATTGCCAGAACTAGCCATAAGTAATAGTTCAGTTGTTCAATAATAAGATTGGTATGATAACAATTTGAAGCTATAAACAAATTCATTTATAATGCTCCATATCATATTTCTTAAGCGGTTTACTAGCTCGACCTGAGCTAGTAACAGCAGGTTCTCTACTAACAGGCTCAAATCCATTTCTAGAATGTTTTCAAGACAAATCATTACTATTTTCGCGAACAACTCTTTCCTCAACGACAAAAGTCTCCCCCCTAGGGTTCACTGACGCCAGGAGTTTCCTCCACATGCTCTGCAACATTAGGTGTTTTATCCCTTTGTTCATGAATCTCTAAATCAGAAATCATGTTCTCAAAAATATCATTAGCATTTTTTACTATGTCAGAGCTGCCCTTTTTTGAGGAGTAGCTATACATGAGAAGACAATCATCATCAGAAGAGTCAGATGATGTATTCTCATCATCAGAATTCAACAAGTGTTTTCTATCTTTATGTATTTCGCTCATGCCCACATTAACCCAGTAACTTTCAAGAGATTGATCCTTTCTACATTTATCCTATCTTTATGCATTGGTAGGAGCTTTTACATAAACCATTTGACCATGTGTTAACTCGTTTAACTTTGAAACACCGCTTGTTATCCCAACGCTTCTTAATCTTCCTTTTACGTCTGATCTCATTTTCCTCAAACAGTCCATAGTCCACATCACTTTAATATGGGAAACCCAAATTTGACCTAATAGTTCGACCAAAAATCAAATCACTTGGTGTATATCCTGAAGACAAAGGTCTAGCCACATCTTAGCCTTCACATTTCTCCCAAAACCCTTTCACAATTTTCTAAGCATTTTCTGCTAACCCATTAGAACAAGGATACTATGGGCTACTAGTAGTTAGAATAAAACCTATTTTTTCACCAAAGTTACTAAATTATTTACTAGAATAACAAGTATTATTATTGAACCTGATAACATTAGATATACAAATTCGAGAAAGCTGATACTTAAGTACTCAATTTATCCCTCTAACAGTTTGAGACTCTACATGCAAGAAATCTATCCATTTTGAATAATAGTCTATAGCAATTAGATAGTATTTGTTATCAATCACAAGTATGTCAGAACCTATCACCTCCCATGGTTTAAAAGGCATTTTTGCTTCATGCATGGGTTAGTGTTTGATTTGACTATGCATAATGCAAATATTACATATATTTATATAGTCTGCAATCTCCCTACTACAACCAGGCCACCAAAAGTGAAGTTGAGCTCGTCCACGACATTTTGTTATGTCCTAATGACCTTTCTGACAAATTTCCAAGTACTGGGGTCTCAATGACTTAGGAATGTACAGCCTAGTGTCATATAACAGTATACTAATATAAATACCTAATCTCTTTCTAGATCCATATAAACCTATCAGTTCTTTATTAAAACCATCCAATTCAGACTGCCATCTATAATACAAATACTCCATAAACTTTGGAGCGTCTGGATCTTTACTAACCTCTTCCTTAAGTTTTCTTCCTTTACATCTACATATGCAGAAGATGAGACTATCGAGTTAACATAGGCTTATACCTTATTACAATTAGCTTTACTTACCTCATCACAAACAGCACCACTTTTCAGACGGATAAGCAAATCAGCGATGAACATATCTTTTCCAGGAGTATGGAAAATATCGTAATCATATCTCATTAGCCTTAACGTAAAACGTTGTACCCTTACAGGTAACATAGACCAATATTTTTCCACTATTTTTATTCTACCAACTAATTAATAACTAAATTCCTCACATGCCCATGTTGTAGCTAAAGCTGCTTTTTCAACAATGGCATATCTACCTACAGTTTCAGTCATTTTCCTAGAAGCATATTCTACAGGTTTCCACACATCTTATACTGTAGCAAAACAGTGCCTAGTGCATTTTTACTAGCATCAGCTGACACTCTATGTTTGGCATTTATCTAAAAGGTACAATAACGTTCTATTAGAATTCTTTTCCTTCACTGTTTCAAAAGCTTCTTGTTGGTCAGGACCCCAAAACTATTCCGATTTACTACCAGCTACTTTGTAAGTGGGAGTACATCAACCGGACAATTATTTTTTAAACTTCATCAAATAATTTACTATGCCAGTAAATCTCCTGGCGTCCTTTTTGCTTCTCGGAAGCTTCATTTCAACTATAGTTTTTATTTTACCTGGGTCTGGTTTAATACCAGCACTGCTAATTAAATGACTTAAGAACTTCACTTTAATACATCGGAATTCACATTTTTCTTTTCTCGACGCTATTCCAGACTTTTCAATTCTTTTCAAAACTTAACACAAACAATTCCAATGTTTGGTCACAGTCTTGCCGTAAACAAAAGTATTGTCCGTCAAACAAACAGTTGTATTTAAACCTTTTGATATATTTTCCATTTCTTTTTTAAAACTTATGGTGTAAAAATATCCTTAAAGGCATCGTTTTGAAGCAAAACCTACCTTATGGGGTTGCAAAAGTAATTAATTGTTTGCATTTCTCATCAAGTCTAACTTGCCAAAATCCGGAATTAATATCAAGTTTGGAAAACATAACTTCTCTTGACAATTTACTCAACATATATGAAATTTCAGATAAAGGCTATACTTCCCTTTTAACACATTTATTCAAATTGGTCAAATCTAAGCACATTTTAATTTTACCGCCCTGTTTTCGAGCGATGGTAAGACCAGAACACTAATTAATTGCCTTTTTTATAGGTTCTATAACCTTACTTTCCAGCATTTCATCAATTTATTTTTTAGCTTTCTCACTCAAACCTGCTGCAGTAGGTCTAGGTGTATACAATCTAACAGGTTCATCATTCCTATTCAAGTCAATACTAAAAATACCAGGCATTGTTCCTAGTCCCTCAGAAGTTTCAGGAAATTCCTTCAAGGGGTCAAAGTTGTTAGCACACGAAGCATTTATTACCGCTAGCAAATTCAACTTCCTAATTGCGGGCATAACTGAAATATTTTTTCTAGAATTTTCAAGTATGTAAACAGAAGTATTGATAACTTTGTAAGGACTTTTAATAGCTTCATCAGCTATTCCTAAAACATTCAGTCTATTTCCATCAGCTTCATTCAAACTTTGCTCGCGCTCTTTCAAGTTCAAACCAAGCTTACTACAAGCTCTTATAAGTAGTAAGAGTACTCTTTTTACTAGTGTAGATACATCAGCTCCTGTGTCAAGGGTAAACTCAATATTATTATCATTTACCGTCAAATTTCTGACAAATCCTTCGTCTAGTCAGCTGCTATTATTAGACTCTGCAAACCTTACACTGTGAGTTGGACTTCTTCTAACTTCACTACTTCTACTACATTCATTCCTATGTCTCATTTGACTCCTATTTAACTTATAGTCTATAATTGTGTGCGCTTGAAGCCCCTCTTACCCCTGAACAAAATCTTGTTTCATGTCCTCTCACTCCATAGCTTTTATCTCCTCCTGAAAATGGATACCGTCTAGGGCTTTTGCAAGACCTATCACATTCCCTTGAGAAATACATATCTCTACTTCTCCTACGCCATTCAAGTGGCCTCTCTCTACTAAACTCTCTTGATGAACCACCTATAGTCCTTAACCCTTATTCTATCCTTGCTATAATTTTTACTATATCCACTTAATTTCCTATCTTTACCATACCATGTAGGTTTATGCTTATCTCTGGAAGATACTCTATTCACTTATCTTTCATTATTTGAATCAGAGTCAAATTGATTATCCTTAATTTCTGATTTGTTTTTTACTGATCTACTTCTAATTTTACATTAGACTTGCCTGTCTCAACAGTTTCTATGGTCCTTTCTGAATCTCTAGCTATATTTTTAGTTCTAAAAATACTTGAAACCTCAGTCCCATTCAAGTCATTTTGTTGCACCAATTGAGATCGGGATATAGTTTTCTAAACCCATTTGCCGCAACCGCTAATGCAAATTATTGTCTCAAAGCATCATGTTCTACTCCAAAAGTCATTTTTCTACTCCAATCTTCCATTCGTAATAAAATAATCTTTTTCATTTTCTCCTATAACCTAACTGGCAGCTACAAATTTTATTGTTTTAATATAAACAGTTTTTTGCAGATTCATATACGATCTTCAAAATTTCTTTGGCTCCATCATATGTAAAAATTGCACGTTTTTGATCAAATCCTAACAATGTAAAAGCTGCTCTACCTGCCTTCTCCATTGCGTTGAACAAAGAGACTAATTTCATTTTACCTCTAAGTACATGAACAGTTTCTTTAACACCGTCTACTGTAACTTTTTCTTGACCTAATCTCATATTTATTACTTTAACACTTAATTCGAACTCAGCTAATCAATCTTACCATAATCCACCAACATCTTTGCTACTAATTACTAGTTTCAGAAAATCATTAAACTTCAAACTCTTAGTCATACTTAATATAGCTTCCACTCACCTTAGAACACCCTTCCAGACCTCTATATCACTGTGCAATCACCATTAACTTTGTATAATATTACCCACCATTTACAGAAAATATTTCACAGAAGATCGCTTACTACTATATCACCGCAACTGATCACCGATATCACTAGTTATTCACCACTACACCACAATAGAATAGATTGGCACTGATCACAGTTCTCCCCAAACAAAACTGCCTATGACACCATGATATATTGCTCAAAGGAGCAATTTACCAATCATAGTGAACACAAGACCACAAGAGAAAGTCGGCCTCATCTCCAGTCACTATATATCGAGGGGGTTACGTTTCTCCTAGACGTCTTAGTCGTATCTATTATTTTCAGTAACCGTAACCTCTAGGAGTCTACTTAGCCTGTGGTTTTTTCTTCCTAAATGTGTTACAGTATGAATTTTATTTTTGTTCAGAAAATTACTTCTGATTAAAAAATAAAAATAACATACAAACTGTGAATAAAGTAGATCAGTGAAACTTGGTTCATATGTAAAGATTGTAGCACGCAACAATTTCGAAGCTATATATGAGCATTGGGAAAAAGATTATCTCACAGAAATTTAACCTATACATTTGTGTGAACGGATATGAAGTCAAGCTCACTTTGGTTGTTAGGCTTAATCATACCATATTATAGTCAATTGGACTTGTGTTGTAACGCCTAGTGCACATATTCAAAATCGGTATGATGCAGAGTTTTTGTTGCTAGGGTTAAATCACAATGCTACAACAAATCAACGACAGACGCCATACAATGATATTAATATATGTATATATACACTAGATATGACAATGTACACTGTCATTAATATATGTTTATATACACTACAAACTACACAAAACAAACAAATGACAGACGACATACAATATCATTGATATATGTATATATACATTAGATATGATAACATACACTGAGAACAATATATGTATATAATATTATACACTAGCCGCTGGGTGGGTATTAAAAACAGCTTATAAAGTTGGCAGGTGACATATTTGATAGCCACTTGTCAATCGCCTGGCACATTGCCAATAGCTAAATTGAGTAATCTTGTAACCGTATTGCTAAACCTACCAATAAAAGCTGTGAAATCAAACTATGGCGGCGTTGTGTAACACAAAGTGCTATTCATATTTTAATACAGATAATGACACATATCGCCTAATAAGTCTATTGCGTCTCATATAGCCGAATTGCTTAAGTTATTGCCTGGTGAATGAGAGTTTCCAAAATCAAATATTCAGCAATATGAGTTTGTTTTTGTTAGATATTAATCATCTATAGCTAGACATACAGAACAACATATGACAAACTTTAAGATTTACGTTTATATAGAGTATATAGATTCAGAATTAATTTTCTTTAAAGAAGTATTTATTAAAATAAAAGGTAATTCAAGTCATAAGATCATTAGTTTCTCTCTTACCTTGACATACCTATCTAAACTACTCACGAAACATAGCTGTACAAAATAACAACAAATTTCAACAGCCATCCAGAGGATCTTGATGTGTACTTATTTGCTTCCATTAAAAATGCTTTTGAAAGTTGCCTGCTTCACTGGTAATTTATATCTAAATAAAAGCAAAGAATTTGAGTAGTTTACATTCTTCTTTTTTAATCAGTTGTGTTTTCTTGAAGTTTCAGCTAATGATTTAGCTACACAATGAGTCTGCAATCTCTTAAAAATCATTCATTGCAACTTAAAATTTTAAATTTTTTAATGCTTTATGCCCAGTTTTAAATATTTAAAACAACTTACAAAATTATTGTAAAAGTGGCAGAATCATTAACTACCTTCTATATAGTTGTCCATGACAAACAGAGCATAGAATTTTTCTTTTCAACACTTTCACCTACTTGGTATCATATTTGGTCTTACTTTGGAAGTTGATTAACTTCTACCCGTAGTTTCACTTGCAGTCAGGTTTTACAAATAAATATGGTTTTTCCTTATTTTATAATAGTATGGCTACTGCATTGTTGAAGTACACATATTACATATTTAAGAGTTAATGCAGAAACCTTTTTTATTTGATGCGACAAAAAAACTCCAGAACTTGTTTACCAATACAATGGCACTTTTATTTTGTATATGCGGTCAATTTCTAGAAAGGTGTGCTACCAAAATATAAAAATAAATTCACAAATTCATAAAAATGTTTTGTTGTTTCACTAAAGTGAAGTTTAATTATGATTGTGGTTTATACTGTTAGATTTCTTGATCAATTTCATTGAAAGTTTGGTCTGGTTTTCAAAGTTACTAGTGAATTTCACAAACAGTTTAAATATATTTAAATATTTAAAGATTTTAATTCTGAAGCAACTCTTTTGCAAAAACAAAATAATTTTTTAAACAAAACTTTTCAACAGCTTTTATCAAATTTTGTTTTTATAAATGGTAGAAATATAGGTCAATTTCATATATAATTGAAATGTGTCTGAAAAAACTCAAATGAAAGTGAGTCAAGATTCATCGACTTATTTTAGCAAACTTGGTACAAGGGCAGAAACAAAGCTTTACCTGAATTGTCAGGGGATACGCTCTATAAAGGGATTATTGGACATTTAACTTTACGGTGAAGCTGCAGACAATTTAAACATACTACAAAGATGTTAAAATTTAGTTGAAAATCTGGAGTACTTTGGAGTCAAGATGTAAACTTTATAATGCTTATGGTTTATGATAAGAAAGAGAAGGCAGCGACCCGGACTGATGCAGCAGCTATGGTTGTAGCTGGAGAACTGCTATTTTGTTTCTTTCGAAATTGGCTAAAATTAGTCTGTCTTCAGTGATGTCCATGTCAAACACACCGCCATTCTCAATAGCGCTGTCTGTCAGCTCAGAGACTACCTCACCTACAATATAATAAGTACAATCAACAGTCGCAACCTATTCATAATTTTAATACTCTTTAAATTAATTTAATTCAATTTGTTTAAATGTTTACACTGTATTCTTCATTCACTCAGAAAAATAAGTAATGTCAGATTTATTCTCCCCTCACATAGATTCATCCATCACTGAACTGGCATAAAACTATTACAGCTAAGTAGTTGGATTTGTCTTGGAAGGCTGTATAAACTGGCTGTCAAGAAATTACAATCAAAGTTCAGTCTACAACATTATTCCATGCAACAAATAAACTTTGACAAGTTTCCATTCATTATTGTATTGCTTTTTATGAGAAAATATTATGAAGTTTTTAATAACGGCAAGCTTCATATTTCAACTTATGAACATGATGCAGACCACTAGTACCTAATACTATGCTATCTCTTACAGTCATAGGAATGTTGGCAAGATGCCAAATACAAGCTATAAGAAAGAGTCAGTAGCGGGTTAAAGATAACTTCCAGATAGAAATTATCTGTGTGGCCTGCAGTTCAAGGCTCACAGTCAAAGGCTAATAAGCAATTATATGAAGTACATTGAATAAGTAATGTGAGTCATTTTATTAAATTATTTTATAATATTAATAGAAGCCTGCACTAATTTTATTTCTATTTCAACAAACTGACAAAAAATTTGTGTGCCAAAATATCAGTTCGAATTTTACTATGAATAGACAAAGCAAATAAATAGAAATCTTTTAAATTTCATTTAAATTGTTTATTGAAATATTTCATGCCCAATGACTTATTTTCTAGCATAACATAAATAGTAGTAAAATGAGCTGAAATTATTTTACTAAATTTTTAAAAATTTATATACATTTTGTTTTGCTCTTTTTATAGTCAATTTTCATTATTAAATTATATTAAAGTTCTGACTCTCAATACATCTGGCCTACAATGATTGTGGTTCTAAATTTATAGCCAAGAGCGTCAGTGTCCATAGTTGTGTGTACAACTTTGGGATTTGGGGCCAATACGTGATATCATGGCAATAAAATATATGATTGTCAGTTGATCAGGGATAGTCTACTGAGTGTGCAGACAGATTCAAAATATTTGATGAATTAATGAGAAATAAATGAGTGAGAAATAGTGAGTATTATGCAATTACTCTGAATCATAAGCGAATACTAAGTCTATAGCAAGTAGACTATCAGAGCTCTCGATTAATATGTATAGTGTTTAATTTCACTATGAGAAATAGTCAGGGTATCATTACATGGGTTTACATCAACACTATGTATCTACTAGTATATCTATCAATTACTAGATTGTACAGCACATTTGCCAGCACAACTGCTCACACATATTCTTAATATCATTTATAAGTAAACTAACCAGTTGAGCTATCCAGGATTCTCACAGTGCTGCTTTTGTATGTTGCCACCAGGATATATCTCTCTCCATAGCATGCTACTCCTAGTGGTTTAGGCACACCTTTACAAGTCCAGAGTAGCTGACCTTGAGAGATGTCTATCAAGCAGACTTGAGATGAGCCATAGTCAGACACAACAACCTTGTCTGATCCTGAAACACAGAGTGTGACAGCGGATTGGCTAAGTTGAGGACAAAGAATGTCTTTGAGTTTATTCCCTGTCAGTGAGTAGATGATGAGAAGCTTGTTCTTTCTGTCTGGAGCAACTACTTTATCACAAGTGATGGCTAGTCCTGTTACGTAGGAGCAAGAGTCATTGTGAGTCCAGGAAGTGACTTGCTTTCCCTGCTGGTCATGTACATAGACGGTCCAAGGATTGCAAGACACTGCTGTATATAGTCTGCCCTTGTAGACCTCCATTGCTTTAGGATAGTTGTTGAATGTGATGAATGAGCCTTTTACTTGGTAGTTGTTGCCAATAGTAGCTAATGCTTTATTATACATTCCAGTTAATATTTGAGAGTTCCAGACTCTTGTTGAATAAGGATGTGATGGTAAAGAGACTGTATGAAGGAGTTTGAGGGACTTTGGAAGAGACTTAGAAGGTTGAAGCTTCAGCTGCTCATCAATTAGAAACCCGTCAGTTGAGACAACTTCTAGCATAATCTCACAAGTTCCACCTGAAAATAAACATAAATAAATTTACATTGTACATATATATGTGCTTATTTTAATAGTATATGCATGTATATATACATAGCGCAAGTGTGCTTGAAAACGATAAACCCATAAAAATGGTATTTAATTTTCGTTGGCTGTTATCTAGCTACCGTCTAAGGCAACTGAAAGGTAACTGAAAGTTTCTGTGTGCTTCAATATATTTTAATTAAAAAATCTAGTGGTGATTTTTTATTTACTTCTTTTTTAAATTTGCTCACATTTTCATCAACAAAGTTATTCATATGAGTCTATCACTGCACAATATGCTAATGATACATTTAACACTCACTATAGGATCAATTTCCTGCCAATTCTACAGTTGTTCAGACCAAATGTTGTAGAGGATTTTTTAAGTAGCAACATTAAATTAATTTATCGCAATCTTTTCATAATATTATTATAATGCATGTGCACATGAAGATAGTTTTACCTCAATCAGTCAGCTGTACATATTACGTGAAAGACTACACATAACTCAGGCAAGACAATATTACCGTATGCACGGTATGTAAAGATTATTAGCAGTAGTAACCCCTATGTGACCCAATTACATGATCCAGATACATATTCTCTATTAAACTGTTTCAATCTGATTAATGTCTACAGTTTAAATAGAATAAACATATGACAGTTTCAATATTAAAATAATAATTTCACTTTATTGATGAAGTTATTTCAGTATAGAAAAGGAATTGAAGTTATTCTCCATGTATTGGCAAACTCCATTATTCCGTGTAGTTGTATCATTGCTCTGAACCTGATTTACAGGCTCATCGACTCATATATATGATTAATATAATGAGTACGGCAGACCGGACCAAAAGCCAAAAATAAGTGGCACAGCCAATGACCCAGAAAGATAAAAAGGATGGCTCAGCTGAGCCGAATGAGGCTTGGGTCGAACCCACTAAACAGGGACAGGAAGAACTCGTGCCCGACCATGAGGAGATTGAGCCAGTCAGAAGTGCGACTAGCAGGTGGCCGGCCAGCAAATGCCGGACAAGCTGAGAGCAGAGCTAGCATCACAAAGACAGACATGCTGCCGTGCCAAGCTTGCTACTATAAAATATAATTTGAAGTTTTTGAGATAATATAAGGAACCAGACCATCTAGAGAACGCAGGAGGTAGGAAAGCCTCACCACGGCAATTTTCATATAAATATTTAAATTAATGCTAATTGTAAAGGTGACTCAGTTCATTGCTGAGCCGTTAAGGGTTTACATTGGATCGTTTTTATTTTTGCATATTTTCCTGGGCAGCCCAAGCATGCCGATGTTTACTGGTTATTGTAGAGGTTCATGCAAACATGTCAGTGTTTACTGCTTACTTATATAGCCATACTAGCTGTGCTACCCGGTGTTGCCTCGGTAAAAAAAAATATTTGGACAGAAAATTGATTTGTGTTTAAAATGTTACAACATTTGCTATTCTAGCTTTCAAACTACAAATCATGAGAAAAGTGTGATGGGGAAATCAAATAAATTAAAACAGAAAATAAAACAACTGTAAAGGCTTTCAACTTTTTCAAAAACCTGTAACTTTCAGATCTCATACCATGAGGTAAAGGTTTGGTGCAGGAAAACTAATTTAAAAATAAATAACACAACTGTAAAGGTTTTTAGCTTTGTAAAAGCTTTTAATGACATACAAAGAAACCTTGGACCTCGAACCTAATCCGTTCCAGCAGGTTGCTTGAAACCGAGTTGTCCGAGATCTGAAATAATTTTTCCCATCAGAACAGAGTTTTGTAAATTTTAATGTGTTCCAAGGCATGAAAGCAATTTTGGTAAAGTATTTTTTCTACATTTTACACCGTAAGCTGTACTGTATACTGCATACTATATATATATATATATATATATATATATATATATATATATATATATATATATATATATATATATATATATATATATAAACGGGTAGATATAGATTGTGTTTAATTTTAATAAAAAATTTTCTATTTATGATGATTGAAAAAGAAAACCAATGTAAAAATTTAGTACGTTTGGCCCTTAAAACATCAAAAACATTAAAAGTTAACATACAATACAAAAAATTGCAAAAAACTTTTAATGAAACACGAAAAAATGCAACAGATCAGTTACATCAAAAATCGTAGGAAAAGGGAAATATAAACAGCAATGGCCTGTTTACTTCACATCTTAAAAGGATAATCCTCTTCCAAAATAACTTATAATAACTCGATTGAAACAATTTATAATAACTCGACTGGAGGGGTTATATCCCTAGCAAATCTCTTCGGTAGAGGAGACGTCATCCCAGATGACTCCTCCTATTTTGTGAAGAATTTATGAAGCGCCAAATGCTTCTCCATTTGTTAACAAATGTTTCCAGGCGTTTTCGAAGCTTTAATAATTGCAATGCCCATGCTCCGGTTTGGTTGAGAACTGAATTCCTGTTAGAGCTCTGAGATGAACAAATCTCAAAATCTTTGGTCAAAAAAATAACGCTAAAATAATTAGCATGCGCATGGTGTATATGTTAGATAAAAAAGAATCTGAATACTATGGCGTACTAGCTCAGTGGTATAGCATGCGGATAATAAACTTGTAGATTCACTCGTCGTGATTTCAAATCCATCAGAATGTGGAATATCAAAATCAAGATTTTAAGATCTATAGCCGGAATGCAGACAGACAGACGACAGATGACAGACATACATTGAGAAAAATATATTTAGATTAGCGTTTACTGCTTATTTAAGAGTATATGAAACTGTAACACTGTTTAATGCATAGTTTACAGATTCGGGTAATCATTTCAGAATATGCTGCCCTTTCAAATATTCAGGTGATCATACCAAATATTGTTGCAAAATTAAATTACTAGTTCTTATAATCAGGACAGTGTCTACTGCTCATTTTACAGGTTAATATTATCATATTAGTACTTACTGCTTATTTTACATATTCATGTATCCATGCAAAATATTACTGCTTGTTTTAGAGGTTCGTGTGATCATACCAGCAATTAAAGTCTAGTTTACAGATTAATGTAAATGTATCATGTTACTCACTTATTCTACATGTTTATATAGCCATGCTGAGGATAACTGTTTTATTTTACAGGTGAAGATGACCATCTCAGTATCTACTGCTTGTTTTGTAGAGTTATGAAACCAAAAATTATCTAAAGTCAACTATTGTAATTCAGTTCATTATGAGAGAGTTTTGATGTAACAAGACCATACTTGCACAATCACCAATGCATACAATTTAATTTGGTAATAATCTTTTCACATAGCTTTTTGCCATATGTAAATGAAAACAATTTTTAAATAGTTAGCGGAATTGTTAACAATGAAATGTGAAACTAACAATGACAATTATTCAACACTCACTTCATTGATTGTTTGACTAGTATCTTTGAAAAGAAAAAAATGATTTTACCAGACAGATTTTTAGCGGCATTATAGCAAATCTTTTTAACCCTAGGAACCCTAACGGTTGCTGTTCCAGCATTTCGTGAGGTGTGTCAGAGTCTCTAAAAGCAGGAATCCCGGCATTCCAATGAGTCTGCTTACAAAAGCTGCTACTAAGTAGCAGCGCAATCACATTAATTTTTGTGCTGGATGTTGAACCAGAAATTGCACTTCTATTTGTAACAGTTTTGAAATATCTTAATGTACTTACAAGTTCTTTTCAAAGCTTTATCCAAATACGAACTATTAGAGAAAGATTTTTGCTCAAAATAAAAGAAAATTAAATAGTTTAGTGAAAAGACCCACCACAGCTGCTAGAGCAATAAATATTTATATTCTTATCCATTGTTATTCTGACTCAAGATAAGGCGTGTAAACGCTGATGAATTAATTATAATAAAAACCTATTTTATTCGTCTCTGCGAAAATTGTAAGCATTGAAAATAATTTTAAAAGTTATGACCTAGTTGAACTCGACTTTTGATACCAAAAACTGGATAAATAGAATACTTCTTGACCAATAAAAAAATTTCAACTTTCATGTGATTAGCCTATCATTATTCGGCCAACACATTTTATAAAAAACACCTAATAATTTTCATAAGGCTTTTGGTATGACTAAGTAACCCTTTCTCCAAATCAAATTTACACAAAAAATAACGAAAACCTGTATTTTTGGTGAAAGTACAGTAAAAATAGTTCAATATTAGCATATGTGGCTTAAACTAAAGATTAATATTGTTAGCAGTTTTTGGACATAAAAAGCTATTCACGCTTGACCTACATAAAATCTTTCAGTGTGGTATGCGGTGAGAAAGTATTTTTAGCGGAACCCGTCACTACAATTTGTACACCTTACACAGTCACCTACATGTATTACTGTACTGATTGGTGTTTTCACCACCATGAAATCTAAAAATTTTACAAACATGGAATGCTGGCTATTCACTATGCTCTTTGAGGTCTGCTGTACAATAGACCTTTTGTTCTTATATCCAGCCTTTGATACAGCAATATTGCGATTTTAAGGCCTATCAGTTATGTTTTCATGTGAATATATTGGACTAAACAAACAGTGAAGCTTGTAAATTCCATGATTTTTTCATCTACTGATATTACTTTTAAGAAATCATGGTCTTGGCAATTATCAGTAAAAGACTCTTCATTTCTTAAACTTGGATTGACAATCAAAACTTTTGCTCAAATATTGAGGCTCATTAATGCTCCTAGAAGCATGTATAAACTTGAGCACAAGGTTCAATGTTTATTATTTCATTGTTTCTCAAAATATTGAAAGCTTTTGATTTGACTGTCCTAATCAACGTAAACTACATTTTTTTGAGGTTTTTACAAAACATTTTGTAGACAAAGTTCAAAAAATGACCCTATTCGAGCAGCTGCCGCACTTTGCAATAAATCTGGTTTACGTCATTATTGCATATCTCCAAGGTTTTCACATTTAAACTAATATTAATCAATACTTTTATTTTGTTCAGTAAGAAGAAAATACCCCCTAATGTAGTACTAGCAGGTGGGGTGAAGTTCAGATCAGACTGAAACAAAAATGTGGAGCGATTGAAGCTTATCCTCATCTACATGTAAGTCAGGGACATTTAATCCGCTATTGGACACTAAGGTGGTTAAGTTTAGCCAACCACTGTTCCACTAAGAATTGTAAAAAGAATAATAACGCTTGTAGCTCTAGTATTCTGTTTATTGGGCTTCTCCATAGGGGCAGTTGACTTGTATGCGCAACAACAGAACATATATTTACGACATCAAAGCTCTCCCTCAGATAATTTTTCATATCATTAATTATAGAAACATGTTGATAAATAAATTGACGGCTTGACAACCTGGATATCTGCTTTTTGTATTACTATGTGACAGTCTTGTCAACATTCACCACAAGCAACATAAATTATGTTTGCCTACAGAACCGATTAAAGATATACATGTCGTTTCCTAACAGCAAAATGGTTCACAAGGCAGTATACGCTGAATATGTGTCAACTGTTTAAATATACATTGATTACAGATTTGTTAAAAATTGATTAGGTAAAACACTTAAAATATGAATTATGAAATATATATAAATTTTCCACATTATTTTGTTGAAATAACGCAGTGACAAAATGGTTTTGCAGTCATAACCTGTCTTGCTATTTAATCTATTTGTTTTGTGGGATATAATTACAGATTCGGTAAAAACTAACAGTTGACAAAGATGCATATAGATCGCCATAACTTTTAAACTTTGTAATTCATAAAACCTAATCAGTACCAAATTTAGGTATATATTTCACAACAGCTAATGTCCTAGAAAAAAATATGTGTTGCAAATTGACCACAGAAACTTTATGGCCACTTCTGAAAAGACTGAATGTCTGCGTCAGTCAAATTATCAATATTATTAGAGCGTAGGACATTATTATTACTCAAAAAATTAAATGATCACTCTCAATAGTACTAATGTTCAATAAAAATCAAAGTTTGCAGACTAAAAATTCGTGAAAATTTGTCGCTGTAATGTATCTGACACGATCGGTCATTTCTAAAAGTAAATTGTGATAAAAAAGTCAAGTTTGTACCAAAAGAAACTATCATCATTATGGGTTGTAAACCCGACATGACGGGTTGTAAACCAACTTTATTGAATCACAGCATGCAGATAATTATTTGCCTTTTTTTAAGTTTAAATACAATAAGGTAAGAGATATTTACTACTCACTAACCAGAACTGCTTTGTAAAACGTTTGCCAAAACCACATCATGTGGCTTCAATAACTCATTCTTTTGGCACATCAATTAGCTGTACCCAAATGCTTTGCTGAGCTATGCTGTGCAGCTCAGATTAGTGCAAGTCTTAAACAATTGCGAACCATTCTAATTTTTACTAGTCAATTTCGATATTCCGCTTTGTATGGCAAAGTTTTACAGTCTAGCCTTGCTGCTAATTAAGGAGAATCAAAATATCAAGGACCAGGAATGCAAGTAGTATAGTGAGAGCAGATCTACACATAATAGGCGGAGCTTAGGGAGCAGGAAGTGACATCACATCAGGATCTGTTTGATTGACAGTTGGGGGCGGAGCTAGGCGGTGTTGAGTCATGGTGTGAGTCATGGCGAGCTGTGTGATTCGTGGTGCGAGTAATGGTGTGAGTTGTTTGGTGACGTCGCGGTGGTGGTGTCGGTGGCCGAGTGGTGAGTCGGGCCGCGAGACGATTCGCGGTTGTATTTGGGATTATCGGATTTCGTTGGCGTCCGGTAGAGGTCGCTCATCCGTGCCGTTTCGGGGATTGACGGAGAGCTCGGTGGCGACGGGTTGACGGACGGTGGCGGATGGATTTCGAGATCGTCGGAGCTTGTATGTATTTTCTTTTTTCCGATCCCGAATGAGAATGATGTGTCTGCGAACGAATATTCATTTTGATTGTAAACTTCATAAATTCTGAAATTATCCATCGCTGTTATGGTTCCACTACTTTTTTAAAGATAATGTATAAATTGATGAAGTATTATTAGTTAGTGTTGATTGTTACTGGAGCTTCTGAGGAGTCAACTTCCAATAGTATGAATATCGACATTATTTCTGAAAGAACTTCCCAATTGAATATGAAACAAAGAGAGTATAGAAGACCAACCAAGTCTAGATTGAACAGAACTACGTCATTACGAAGATCATCAAGAAAAAGTTCGGTAGTAAAGCGGTTATTCGAATCCAAGGAAAATTATATGGAAGGAGATGAGAAAATTACGTCACCTATTGCAACAGTTTTTAAAAACGAGGAAATGCAAGAACCATGGAAATGGATTGATCTAAAAGTTTTGGATATTCCAGCTTCGTTAGAAGTAATACAAGCAAATAAGTCTGAAGAAAATGACAATTGTGAG
Organism: Watersipora subatra; assembly: GCF_963576615.1. Taxonomy (NCBI): domain Eukaryota; kingdom Metazoa; phylum Bryozoa; class Gymnolaemata; order Cheilostomatida; family Watersiporidae; genus Watersipora; species Watersipora subatra. The sequence goes on from NC_088712.1 coordinate 12,123,647, forward strand.
ATTGCGTTGCAATTCTTCGTTGAACGTAAGGGAGAGCGTGTGGTATTATGTTCGATCATCGATCCTCAAAAGTATAACATCCCCTCATCATTTCAATGGTTGACACCAGCTCTCATGATATTGGATCGAAGTGAGATTTACATGAACTCTAAGTCTTCATCAGGATTAAAACTTTTCAGAATTGACGGAGCATGCAATCTGAAGGAATTCAGAGAGAAATTAAACAAAGATTATAAACTCTGTATATCAAGACAGTAATGAGTTAAGGAAATGATATTATGATTAAATTTTATATAGTTTATTTGATGATATATCATAGGGATTTAAACTTACTATCAATGGATATGTTATTGAATAAAAGTTTTGTATATAAAAATGCTAAAACATATTATTAAAAAGACTATTGAATTTCATTCAATCCCAATTTTCTTCTTCTTCTTTCATTGTCGAATGAGAATGAACTGTCTACAATCAAAACATACATTATTTTTAGTGAGATATAGTAAAAGTAAGACATACAATCAGATTAGATCATTCATTCAAACTAAAAATCAAATATAATGTAATACTTACTGAAGAAGAAGAAGATCCATCCTTTTTCTGAATGGAATCTTCCTGTTGAGATACGGGAGCCTGCAATTGCAATGATTACAGTCAGGATGGATTACTATAACCTTGCTGAGATAGTAGACTCTACATTCACAATGGACTCCAACTTAAATTGTAAATTTCAATTGCATTAGTCATCGAATCATAGAATGATATGCAAGATGTAATGCAGACAGAATAGGATATGCAATCAGCTAGAGTAGGACATACAGACAATAAGAAAAACAAATATGTTACATCACATAGTCAGACTAGGACACACAGACAGAGGAGGATATTCAGTTAAAATAAAGAAATAAATATAATGTACTACTTACTGAAGATTCAAATTCATAACGCCTTCTCCGAAAAGGACTACATTTAGTTCGGTGATGCCCAGGATCCTACAATTGCATTGATTATAGTCAGAGTAGAACATGCAGACAAATTAAAACACAGTCAGGTCTTACTTTGAATTTCAATTCCAACTCCTTTTGTTTTAAAGTGGAGTTATACAAAATATTAATTACTGTTTTCACAGATTGATACTCATTTTAACATTCCTACATACCAATTGGAGTGAATTTTGTTGAATGTATTTGATCTTTAGTTACATGTTTTATCATTATACAACGATATTAGACGAAATAAATATAATGTAATACTTACTTTTAAACTCAATGTAACATCGAAGTTACGAAAGAACTCCTCTCTTTGCTGCTGCATGACCAATGATTTCTACAATAATTTCCAAAATTACTTTGTATAATTTAATTGTTTCATTTAAGCAAACCCTATAATTCGAAATATATTTAATATGTAGTTTATATTCTCAAGTTTCCTTTAATCAAAAATATAATTTAGTAAAATATTATAATGTAGTACTTACTTTCTTTTGAAGCTTGATCTTGAATCGAAAAGCCTTCTGTTTTTCAGGATCTACCTCTCTACCCCAAGGGCAGTAGCCCCATATCTCAACACACGTGTCGATGCATTTTGTCTGAGTTAGGAGTCTATCCACGTTTTTGTCTCGAGCACACATTGTAAACTATTATAAATAAAATGAGATGAAAAACTTATTCTTTCTCGTTGCTTATATAGTAAGCAGAATCAATATTATGGTTGATTAAACTTGTGTAATTTATGATCACGAAATTGTAAAATCAGCTAAACAGATTTCACGAAATTCAATTTCGCGAAAGTTGACTATATAATATATATAATATGTAGTTTCGCGAAATCCATTTTCGCGAAATTCACTTTCGCGAAATTCAATTTCGCGAAAGTTGACTATATAATATATAATGTGTAATTTCGCGAAAGTTGACTATATAATATATATAATGTGTAATTTCGCGAAATTCACTTTCGCGAAATTCAATTTCGCGAAATTCAATTTCGCGAAATTGGATTTCGCGAAATTACACATTATATATATTATATAGTCAACTTTTGCGAAATTGAATTTCGCGAAATTGAATTTCGCGAAAGTGAATTTCGCGAAATTACACATTATATATATTATATAGTCAACTTTCGTTGACTATATAATATATATATAATATGTAAGTTCGCGAAATCCATTTTCGCGAAATTCACTTTCGCGAAATACAATTTCGCGAAAGTTGACTATATAATATATATAATGTGTAATTTCGCGAAAGTTGACTATATAATATATATAATGTGTAATTTCGCGAAATTCACTTTCGCGAAATTGTATTTCGCGAAATTACACAATATATATATTATATAGTCAACTTTCGTTGACTATATAATATATATAATGTGTAATTTCGCGAAAGTTGACTATATAATATATATAATGTGTAATTTCGCGAAATTCAATTTCGCGAAATTACACATTATATATATTATATAGTCAACTTTCGCGAAATTGGATTTCGCGAAATTACATATATATATTATATAATCAACTTTCGTGAAATTGAATTTCGCGAAATTCCACAATATATATATTATATAGTCAACTTTCGTTGACTATATAATATATATAATGTGTAATTTCGCGAAAGTTGACTATATAATATATATAATGTAGTACTTTCGCGAAATTCAAGTTCGCGAAAGTTGACTATGTAATGTATAATATGTAATTTTGGCGAAATTCACTTCGTGAAATTCGATTTCACGAAACTTGACTATATAATATATAATGTGTAATTTCGCGAATTCCAATTTCGCGAAATTCACTTTCGCGTTGATGTACAAGTGAGCCGTGATTTATAAATGTATATATAATAATAAAATGTGAGTAAGATAAAAGCTACTGAAGATACAATAAACAACGCTAGGATTGTGCTAGTCTATGTTAATATACAAGTGAGCAGTGATTATAATTGTATATAATAATAAAATGTGAGTAAGATAAAAGCTAGGGTTGTGCTAGTCCATGTTAATGTACAAGTGAGCAGTGATTATAAATGTATATATAATAATAAAATGTGAGTAAGATAAAAAGCTACTCAAGATAGAATAAACAAAGCTAGGATTGTGCTAGTCCATGTTAATATACAAGTGAGCAGTGATTATAAATGTATATATAATAATAAAATGTGAGTAAGATAAAAGTTACTGAAGATACAATAAACAGAGCTAGGATTGAGCTAGTCTATGTTAATATACAAGTGAGCAGCGAATATAAATGAATATATAATAATAAAACGTGAGTAAGATAAAAAGCTACTGAAGATACAATAAACAAAGCTAGGATTGTGCTAGGCCGTGTTAATATACAAGTGAGCAGTGATTATAAATGTATATATAATATTAAAATGTGAGTAAGATAAAAACTACTAAAGATACAATAAGCAAAACTAGGATTGTGCTAGGCCATGTTGATATACAAGTGAGCAATGATTATAAATGTATATATAATAATAAAATGTGAGTAAGATAAAAGCTGGGTTGTGCTAGTCCATGTTAATATACAAGTGATCAGTGATTATAAATGAATATATAATAATAAAATGTGAGTAAGATAAAAGTTACTGAAGATACAATAAACAGAGCTAGGATTGAGCTAGTCTATGTTAATATACAAGTGAGCAGCGAATATAAATGAATATATAATAATAAAACGTGAGTAAGATAAAAGCTACTGAAGATACAATAAACAAAGCTAGGATTGTGCTAGACCATGTTGATGTACAAGTGAGCAATGATTATAAATGTATATATAATAATAAAATGTGAGTGAGATAAAAGCTACCGAAGATACAATAAACAAAGCTAGGATTGTGCTAGTCCATGTTGATATATAAGTGAGCAGTGATTATAAATGTATATATAATATTAAAATGTGAGTAAGATAAAAACTACTAAAGATACAATAAGCAAAACTAGGATTGTGCTAGGCCATGTTGATATACAAGTGAGCAATGATTATAAATGTATATACAATAATAAAATGTGAGTAAGATAAAAGCTAGGGTTGTGCTAGTCCATGTTAATGTACAAGTGAGCAGTGATTATAAATGTATATATAATAATAAAATGTGAGTAAGATAAAAGCTACTCAAGATAGAATAAACAAAGCTAGGATTGTGCTAGTCCATGTTAATATACAAGTGAGCAGTGATTATAAATGTATATATAATAATAAAATGTGAGTAAGATAAAAGTTACTGAAGATACAATAAACAGAGCTAGGATTGTGCTAGTCTATGTTAATATACAAGTGAGCAGCGAATATAAATGAATATATAATAATAAAACGTGAGTAAGATAAAAGATACTGAAGATACAATAAACAAAGCTAGGATTGTGCTAGACCCTGTTGATGTACAAGTGAGCAATGATTATAAATGTATATATAATAAAATGTGAGTAAGATAAAAGCTACTGAAGATACAATAAACAAAGTTAGGATTGTGCTAGGCCATGTTAATATACAAGTGAGCAGTGATTATAAATATATATATATAATAATAAAATGTGAGTAAGATAAAAGCTACTGAAAATACAATAAACAAAGCTAGGATTTTGCTAGACCATGTTGATGTACAAGTGAGCAATGATTATAAATGTATATATAATAATAAAATGTGAGTGAGATAAAAGCTACTGAAGATACAATAAAAAAAGCTAGGATTGTGCTAGTCCATGTTGATATACAAGTGAGCAGTGATTATAAATGTATATATAATAATAAAATGTGAGTGAGATAAAAGCTACTGAAGATACAATAAACAAAGCTAGGATTGTGCTAGTCCATGTTAATATACAAGGGAGCAGTGATTATAAATGTATATATAATAATAAAATGTGAGTAAGATAAAATCTACTAAAGATACAATAAGCAAAACTAGGATTGTGCTAGGCCATGCTGATATACAAGTGAGCAATGATTATAAATGTATATATAATAATAAAATGTGAGTAAGATAAAAGCTACTGAAGATACAAACAAAGCTAGGATTGTACTAGTCCATGATGATATACAAGGGAGCAGTGATTATAAATATATATAATAATAAAATGTGAGTAAGATAAAAGCTACTGAAGATACAATAAACAAAAAAAAACTAGGATTGTACTAGTCTATGTTGGTGTACAAGTGAGCAATGATTATAAATGTATATATAATAATAAAATGTGAGTAAGATAAAAGCTACTGAAGATACAATAAACAAAGCTAGGACTGTGCTAGTCCATGTTAATATACAAGTGAGCAGTGATTATAAATATATATAATAATAAAATGTATTATTATATATACTCACATTACTTACTCTCATTTTATTATTATATATATATATTTATAATCACTGCTCACTTGTATATTAACATGGACTAGCTCAGTCCTAGCTTTGTTTATTGTATCTTCAGTAGCTTTTATCTTACTCACATTTTATTATTATATATACATTTATAATCATTGCCCACTTGTACATCAACATAGACTAGTACAATCCTGCTTTGATTATTGTATCTTCAGTAGCTTTTATCTTACTCACGATTTATTATATATATATATATATATATATATATTTATAATCACTGCTCCCTTGTATATCAACATGGACTAGCACAATCCTAGTTTTGTTTATTGTATCTTCAGTAGCTTTTATCTTACTCACATTTTATTATTATATATACATTTATAATCACTGCTCACTTGTATATTAACTCTTTCGCTACCACGTTAATTGTTGACCAAACGATTATTCTGCCCAAGTTAATTCAAACGGATTTTCTAAAAAATCCGATATACCGTTAGTATTTAAGCAATATCTTAAAAAATGAAAACATATATCGTTTTACTTTTAAATGTATCTTATTCAGAACAAAATTCTCCACAAGATAGGTGTAAAATTGTTTAGCAACTCTTACTCTCACAAAATTCCTGACGCTTTTCTTTGCGTTGAACAAACTCGGTGTGTTTCTTATTGTCATGACGATAACGGTCTGGTTTTGCCGTTTTTGAAAAAATAATTAGAAATGGAATTGTTGAACCAAAAATTTAGTTGCACGTCATTGGCAACAAGGTTGTTTCATTGGAAACAAAATTTGATTGGCCTAGCTGATGTGTGGGAATTGTAATTAAAAGAAAAAGTGAAACCCTATTGATGAGTCGATACTCCGTCTGATTGTCTGTATTTATATTACCGCGAATTGATGGAAATGTTCAACAAAAAAACAAAAAAATATACATATATACTTTATATCGAAATAAAGTTGGTAACAAATACAACCGAATATTATTTACTTTTTGATATAAGTTTTATATATTGATATACTCACACCGAGTTGGAGCTATCCTCAAAATAATCCACATATTAATCCATGTATGCCCCTTTACTAGTTCATCATCTTCATCTATTTACTGGTCGAGAGACTGTTATGGAATGGTTAAGCCAAACCAAACAGGAGAATTCCATAGGTAAACCTAGGAAAACAATCAGGTCGAATGCCAAGGCGCTTGTCCACACAACAGCCCCTGAAAACAGCGACACTCAACGAACTTAATCGCGAGTAGCCGGCTAACAGAATTCTAGCTGAAGCATACAAGCCTTATGGTATCAACACTCGATCGACCCAAATTCTCAAATATAAGTAGGCATCAAGAGATGGTTAATGAGGCAGAATATTCCATCAGATTATGCAACGCTTATATAGTGAATTGAAGAATGATGGGTGTGTCCAAAGGAATTAATGAAGCGAAAATAGTAAACAGATTTTCGCGAAATTGAATTTCGCTAAAGTGAATTTCGCGAAATTGAATTTTGCGAAATTACACATTATATATATTATATAGTCAACTTTCGCGAAAGTGAATTTCGCGAAATTCAATTTCGCGAAATTACACATTATATATATTATATAGTCAACTTTCGCGAAATTACACATTATATATATTATATAGTCAACTTTCGCGAAATTGAATTTCGCGAAAGTGAATTTCGCGAAATTACACATATATATATTATATAATCTACTTTCGCGAAATTGAATTTCGCGAAAGTGAATTTCGCGAAATTACACATTATATATTATATAGTCAACTTTCGCGAAATTGAATTTCGCGAAAGTGAATTTCGCAAAATTACACATTATATATATTATATAGTCAATTTTCGCGAAATTGAATTTCGCGAAAGTGAATTTCGCGAAATTGAATTTCGCGAAAACTGTTTATATATATCATTAGATCACAAAATTATTGAACCGCGACAACACTTCTACTTGTTATAAAACCTTCGAGCGAATATGCCTTTTCAATTCAGTTCATAACTTCACAATGAGTACCAGAGACAACAGAAAAAGGAAATTTCAAGAACGATTACAATGTGTAGATAAATGTGTGAAGCGATGGGGTTACTGCTCTCATGGAATGGAAATAAGCGATCGGAAGCGAAAAGCTTGTCGATTTCTCTTACGTGAAAAGTTCTATCAAGATCTCAACGAAAGATTACGGTTTACAGTAAGTACTACAAATTCAATCCAGATGTTATGTAGGAATGATACAATGAATCTTCTCTTCTGAGTAGTAACTATGTGTTCTAGGCTGATTGTATTCATTGCAATTGCAAACTCCAATATCTTAGCAAAGTGTATGTTATATCCCTACACAGATTAAAACAGATTATTTTAACTGAATATCCTCCTCTGTCTGTGTGTCCTAGTCTGACTATGTGATGTAACATATTTGTTTTTCTTATTGTCTGTATGTCCTACTCTAGCTGATTGCATATCCTATTCTGTCTGCATTACATCTTGCATATCATTCTATGATTCGATGACTAATGCAATTGAAATTTACAATTTAAGTTGGAGTCCATTGTGAATGTAGAGTCTACTATCTCAGCAAGGTTATAGTAAACCATCCTGACTGTAATCATTGCAATTGCAGGCTCCCGTATCTCAACAGGAAGATTCCATTCAGAAAAAGGATGGATCTTCTTCTTCTTCAGTAAGTATTACATTATATTTGATTTTTAGTTTGAATGAATGATCTAATCTGATTGTATGTCTTACTTTTACTATATCTCACTAAAAATAATGTATGTTTTGATTGTAGACAGTTCATTCTCATTCGACAATGAAAGAAGAAGAAGAAAATTGGGATTGAATGAAATTCAATAGTCTTTTTTATATTATGTTTTAGCATTTTTATATACAAAACTTTTATTCAATAACATATCCATTGATAGTAAGTTTAAATCCCTATGATATATCATCAAATAAACTATATAAAATTTAATCATAATATCATTTCCTTAACTCATTACTGTCTTGATATACAGAGTTTATAATCTTTGTTTTAATTTCTCTCTGAATTCCTTCAGATTGCATGCTCCGTCAATTCTGAAAAGTTTTAATCCTGATGAAGACTTAGAGGCGATGGATAATTTCAGAATTTATGAAGTTTACAATCAAAATGAATATTCATTCGCAGACACATCATTCTCATTCGGGATCGGAAAAAAGAAAATACATACAAGCTCCGACGATCTCGAAATCCATCCGCCACCGTCCGTCAACCCGTCGCCACCGAGCTCTCCGTCAATCCCCGAAACGGCACGGAAGAGCGACCTCTACCGGACGCCAACGAAATCCGATAATCCCAAATACAACCGCGAATCGTCTCGCGGCCCGACTCACCACTCGGCCACCGACACCACCACCGCGACGTCACCAACCAACTCACACCATTACTCGCACCACGAATCACACAGCTCGCCATGACTCACACCATGACTCAACACCGCCTAGCTCCGCCCCCAACTGTCAATCAAACAGATCCTGATGTGATGTCACTTCCTGCTCCCTAAGCTCCGCCTATTATGTGTAGATCTGCTCTCACTATACTACTAATGCATCACAGTTTGCAGAATAACATTATTGCTTAGTTATACAAAACATTTTACTTGACAAGCGCCCACATAACTTACTAATTGCTGAAAAATTTTATGTAGCCATTATTTCTACTCACACACCAAATTTTGATAAAAAAACTACTGAGGAATAGCAGACTAATACTAATAATTCCTTAGTATAAGTGTTCAATTTGGCTGTCTACATGTATGTATTCCTAAACCAAACTCATTATTTTGATGTAGTTGAGAAGATGTTTGCAAAATGGAAATACTGAAAAAATATCGTGCAACCATTTTTTGGAATCAAAATGTCTGCCAATAACATATAATAACGTTAATTTGAATTCATATCGTATAAACAGCTTATATACAGTCCGATAGCATAACCAATAAATGTTTGCCAAAGTGTACTTTGATAAATGTGTGTCACATTTTTTTAGATTTTAACTAGGCATTCACCAGCAATTTATTTTTTATAAAGAATAATCCACAAGGCATTTTAAACGTAAAGATTTATTTACAGTTGTCCGTAACTCCAAGTTTGCGTGAAAACTTCTCTGATGTTCCAAAGCAGTAGCATACTTTTCAGGTTTAAAGGGTAATGAGTATATAAGTCAGCTTCTTGCATAAAGTTTTCTTTAAGTTGTGAATAGATATTGTTTTAGAATGGGCCTCGTCTAAATTTCTGCTAATAAAATTATTTAAAAGTATTTTTTCAAGGTGATAAAAATCTAAAGTGAAAGGTCAGCAAATGGAGTATGATATTTTATTAGGTAAAAAGTAAACTTATTCTAGTAAGTCAGCTAAATTGAGAAATAATTCCTTGTGGTTGTACTTGTAGTTCATCTACAGGTCATCCAGACAATTATGATGTTTCTCAGTAGACTTACTTTTCTCTCTCACTTTTCCGGCTGAAGGTACTTGAAGAGATGGTATGATTTGATCAATCAACCTTTGTATTTCATTTTTTGAATCGCTGTAGCTGGAGACAATATCACACTGCAACAACAGTATGAAACAACTGAACTCTTTAAGTAACAACAGCCTGTGAAGAAACAATACTTATGAAAGTAATCAATTAGCTAAATTTAAATAATCTGCATAATTTTTATGCATTTAGTGAGCTGCAATTGGAGAGACCCACTTCATCTGTGCCCGTGTGTGGGTGTGCATGTGTTTGTGCGTGCAAGTGTAAGTGAGTGTTGTTGTTTGTGGCTGTGTGGGAGGGTCAGTGTGTGTTGGGTGTGCATTGTTAAAACTACCAGTATACTGACAGCTCATATTCCATAAGCAACATGAACACATAACAAAGCAATATGAAGCTATATGGGAAACACATGGAATGATTCACATTTTATGTTCACAGCTCTTGAAAGTCAACTTTGTGCTAATATTAGCTTTTTTAATCCGGGTTTTTCATGTCAATGTGTGTTAGTAAACCTGGGCAATTTGTTCAAAGATCTGAAATTGTTTAAGCTTTTATTTAATACATCTAAATGTGCTCATAATACAATGGTATTTTGTACAACACTAGCAGAAATTTCCGGCAACTCATAGCAATGTTCATCCAAAAAAAGAAACAGTATTTCAACATTATTGTTGCTAAAACTATAAAAATTCAAATGATTACAAAAAAACCTGTATAAATATTTACAGTAATATCATTTCCATCTAGCACATGTTCATCATCATTTCATGACTCAAAGTATACTAGAAGATTACAGTAAGTAGCATAAAGTTCTTCATATGCATCACAATAATTTATGACGAATTACCGGGCTTGTCGCATCGACCTTTTTGGGATATCGATCTAATAAAATTTGTTACTATAACACACAAAGTAGATAAAGATATTTGAAAAACTTTAAAAATAAAAGGGAAATTTCTGGTCCACTGTTCCGTGCAAGGACTAATTTGATTGGTTTACGTTGTTGATTAGAAACAGCTTGGAAAAAGCAGTCATGTGAATGCCGGTCTTCCGGCCGCTAGGGTTTCTGAGGCACCCTTCGCAGTGCCGGAAAACCGGCTGCTAAGGCTCAAAGAGTTAAGGTTTAATGAAATCAATAGATTAATACTGTCTTTGATCAAAATCAGAGATTACTACCACAATCCAAGTCTATTTTTGTGATGACGTATCAAAGTTAAAATCATGTTAGGGTGGATTGAATAAGCAAAGACACTAATGACTTGAATAAACTGCTATTTAAGCTAGAGAATAGTGTTTTGAGCAGCATTTAACTACAAGACTTGGTGATCACCGCAAGTAAGGAAAACACTTAACAACAACCCCTGCTTTTTTTAGTTACATGAACAAGTTTGCCCTCTCTATCAAGTTGTAATGCCCCTATCAAATTTTATGGCACCTTATCAAATTTTAATGCACCCCATCAAACAGTATTGCCCCCTATTAATTTGTATTGCCTTCTATCAAGGTGTATTGCACCCTATGAGATTGTATTGTCCCCCTATCGAGTTGTATTGCCCCTCTATCAAATTGTATTGCCCCTCTATCAAGTTGTATTGCCCTCTATTAAGTTTTATTGCCCCATATCAAGTTGTATTGTCTCCTATCAAGTTGTATTGCCCCTATCAACTTGTATTGCCCCCTACCAAGTTTTATCAAGTTGCAAACTTGAAGAGCCGAGGGCTGTGATATAATTTTTAATACTGATAAAAGGAGTAGAGATGAAATACTTTACAGCTTGCCAAAAGTGTATGGAAGTAAATCTATGAACAGAATAAAAGTCTAGAAGTGCAAAATTACCTGACACACAAACATAACACCTTAGTTTAAGGCCGGTCAAGTTTCAGTGAAAGATCTGAAAGGCCTGTTTATGGCAAAAAGTGTAAGATGACCATATATGTGGAAAAATTTTGTGGAAAATATGTTGGGTTATAAAAATGTTCCAAGTTTTCTTCCTTTCAATCTAATGTAGTTCTGTCAAGAGCAGTACATACTGTGATGTGCTACACTAATTTCATTAAAGTTAGGTTCACAAGGAAAGGAATGTTGTCAACTAGCATCACTATCCAGCATTACAACTCAAACCACACACAGTCAAAATCACTCCAGAAAAGTACACAAGTATTAATTGGGAGTCTTTCATAAATTTTGGTCCAAATTTATTTACTCGTGGCCATCAACTGCTTTTCCACATAAAAGACACTTTGCATGGAAATCACTTTTCTACTATAAAAGACGAATAGAACAGAATGCGAAAAAATTGCTGCGCAGTACACCAAACACCTTCTATTCTGGTTGCATAAAAAATCTAGGCGATTGTGGGAACAAGTGTATTGAGATGCAGGCAGCCTATGTAGAGAAATGACATACTCTACAATGTTATATGATTCAAATAGAAACTTTTACGTTGAAGTTTTTTTACTGATTGAATCACTCTGGTACCTGATGAGCATTCTTGACTCTAGACTCTGTTTTGCGCATGGTATTTCTTATCTGGCTCCATTTCTTGAGTATCTCATCTTCCAGAAAGTCAGTCATGAGAGTTTTTGTTCTTAGCCGATCTTCCATATATTTCTCCTCTAGCTGTTTGTACTCAGACTCCAAAGCATTAATCTTCAACAATTGTATCAATTTATTAGAAATAAAAGTTTATCTCTGACTCATCTGACATGCCATTCAATCATGTGTAACAAGTTTATAAAAAATGATTCTTTTTCAAAAGCTAAAAACATAAATAGAAGTACAACAATTTTAGAGGCTTGTAGAACTTGTATTAGTATCTAAGTTGATAATCAATTGTATTTACCTTTTTATATAGCATTGTTATCTAATTTTAAAGTGAATATTATGACAGTATATTGAGAGCCGTTCACAAATTTTAGCATTTTAACGAAGCTTATCTTGTTAGCTAATAACATCTATGAATAAGAAATGCTTTGTTAAACACTTGGAAAGGCCTTTACAACCTGTGCATCTCTTTTGTGCTGAATCATTTGCACCGTCTCAGCAGTTTTCTTGTCATACTCAGCGAGTGTTTGAGAGGTAAACTTGAAAATTTGTTCCAATCTCTCTTCCTTCTCAATCATCCCTTTCTTTAGCTTGTTGATTTCATTATTAAGTTGGTCAACAAGCTCATCTAATGAGATCAGCTGATGAGTCTCTCCGGGAACAAATAAAAGTTCACATTCAATTACCAATTACAAATTTCCAATTACCAGAAAATTTAACTGATTGCTACTCAGTTTTTTTAGATTTAAAACTAAAAGTTTTGACAGAGATGGACCGCTGACAAAAATAAGACAACATTTAGTAATGTTATTTCTAAACAAACAGTTTAAATTGTATACACCTTGTTGACTGAGCGGCTAACATAAAAATACTGTAGCAGTTATTATCAGATATCCTTAGTTTCTAGGTCACAATGTTAACAAAAACTGGGTAAAACTTAGGTAAAGCTTTATAAGAATTAACCTTTAGAAGGCTAGCGACAGCACACTTGTCCGATCCGTTACATCGTCATTGCCTATCGACGAGCACACTCGTGATCGAGTAACATGATAGTTTTCCTATGAAACAGATTCCCAATTAGATTGTAATTTGCCCAATCATAAACTAGAACCCTTTAGTCTCGATCCTGTAAATGTTTCCTCTCAGTACAGCGATTTCTTCAATCATACTGCATTTTGGAAATGCCAGTATTGTAACACTCGATTTTTTCAAAATGGCCACTGCTCAACGAACATAGCGTAGGTCTATAGAGGACGTGTTCCAGAAAATAATCAATGATAATGAGACTGAAATCAAGTCAGATGGTGAGAGTGATATAGGTAAATATTTTTATCTTTCATTTACATGTATGTATTGTTACCTTATTTCAGTTGTCATAATGGAACAAAACCTCTGCACAGATTACACATCAATGTGAATGACACTGTCAGCAAATGATATTGATCTGTGTTTTCATTCTTTACTACCTTATGTTTGCTTCCCTAAGAATGAGCATGCTAGTTTATGCTAGAAGAGCTGTGTGAGCTGTTTGGTGATGATTGCTCAATATGCACACCCTTATATAGAGTATACAGTTGGAAATGTCATACTTGATCAGGACAGTGAGAATGATTTTGATGGTGCTCTTTCAGAACTGATGGCAATGCTGACCCTGTTACTACTACTGTATCTGTAACTCGTGATGGTATTTTGTGACAACTGATCCTTTAATGTAAAATTCATGAACTTGAATGATTCTTTTGTTCAGAAGAATTATTGTTTGTGCAAATGCTTGATGTCAATCTACATGACTCACTCATATGCAGACTCTCAATAGATTGTGTGTTATTTGTTAGGTGTGACTCCAGCAAGTACTACGAAAGAAAGAAGCAGAGGTTTTCATGCTCATGGTACAAGTGATGGTACCAGAAGTAATGCAGGAGTTGGTGTCAGGAGCACTAGAGGGCGGGCTAGTGGTGCAGCATCTCAGTTTGTTTAGGAAGATCTTCCTCCAAGGCAGTTGGACAGGTTTGACAGTTCCACTTAATGTCTGAACACTTCCAAGCTAGCTCCTGGCTGCTCAATAATAGATTATTTTAGTGCAATATATGACCACACATTCTTCCAGTTACTAAAAAGAAAGACCAGCTATTATGCCAATCAACCTCTTACTGACACTGACCAAAAGATATGGAAGCCTATCACTTTCGATGACCTGTAGCAATGTTTGGCTATGGTGATCCACATGTGCTTAGATCACAAACCTGTCGTGGATGATTGCTTCAGCACTAATGCTGTCATGCGTTCCACATTTCCAAATGCTACTGGCCATAGTAAAGACAAGTTCAAGCGAATCCTTGTATACCTACATCTAAATGACAATGAAAATTATGCCAGACGTGGTGATCCTAACCATGACACTTTTTATAAAGTCAACCCTTTCTATGACCACTTGATTGAATAGTATCACTGTTGATGAAGCTGTTTGTCCTTTTCGTGGTAGGGTGCATTTTAATGTTTATATGAAGAATAAGCTTAACAAGTATGGCTTGATACCAAAGTGTGTATGCGAATTTGCTACTAACATTTTCTGCAACATAGAGGTGTACACAGCTACTGGTGATAACACGATAGAATTGCTGTTGACATGTGTCTTGAGTTCATTTGCTAACAAGGGTCATAGGGTGTTCATGGATAGGCGTTACAGTTCTTCGGTAATATTCAAGAAGCTACAAGAGATGGGTTTTTATTCTTTTGGTACCATAAACAAAAATTGTAAACACCTTCCAATAGAGTTCAAAAATGAAAGGCTCAACAAGGGTGAACGCATTGCCAAGCAGTGTAGAAATATACTGGCTACTATGTGAAGAGATATTCAAGATGTCTTCACATTGTCAACTGTAGATAAAGATGCCATGATCAATACCAGCGCTCCAGGGCCTCGGTATAACAATCATAAGACGGTTGAAGCCAGCATCAGTAGTCACATA
Source organism: Watersipora subatra (assembly GCF_963576615.1). Lineage (NCBI taxonomy): Eukaryota > Metazoa > Bryozoa > Gymnolaemata > Cheilostomatida > Watersiporidae > Watersipora > Watersipora subatra. The sequence continues at coordinate 12,139,018 of NC_088712.1, forward strand.
TAACAAGACCAAGGCAGATGTAGACAGGCACAATCAGATAGCATCTTATTATCCTTTCAGACACAGGCAGATGAAATGGTGGGAAAAGCTATTCTTCTGGTTCTTTGAATTGAACCTGATCAACTGCTACAAAATGCACCGGATTTCTAATCCTGAGTGTAAGTTAGCTTTTTCTCCTTATAGTATACGCACAATAATTTTATTATTAGTACTACTTACCATTATCACAATACCTGGCTTTACGAACGCATTCAATGCAGATCATCTTCAGACATTTATCACATCCCAAACTAATTTGCTTCTCAGAATGATCAGTACAGACTCTGCTTTGCTGACTTTTCAGTAGCTCAAACTGCTCCATGTTTATGGTTGGATGAACTTTTCCAAACTCTTCATTATATTCCTGATGAAACTAGAATGTAGAGAGGGTCAAAAAAGATACCAACAGTGACACAAATGGGATTGTACAAATACCAATGGGATGTTTAAAAATGACTTGTAGATGCAATTTGAAAGATAGTTATAAAATTTCACATTTATTTCAGGTGACCAACAACACCTTATACACAATAAATTGGTTTGAAGTCAGCCCTATTCTAGAGTTAGCAGAGTACAATCCATTAGGTATTTCAAAGTGGTTGCACTTTCGTAATTCCCATTACAAAGCATCAAAAAACACTAATTTACCATAAAACATAATTTGTTAGCCAGGTTAATATATTTGACAAGCTAAGCTCAATTAATAACTCTAACTTCTTATTTACTGATATTTATTGAGGTATGACATTGAAGGAAAATTAAAAAAATTGCTAATCAATAAATAAATGATATCATATATTTACAATGTCTGAAGTGACAAAACAGTGGTTGTTCATCAATAAGTACAAATATGTCAGTAGCCTGTAAAAACCTTAGTTTCATCTATAAACTACTAACTTGCAAGAAAACGCATGAATCTGAAACTATATATCCAAAACATATTACAGCTCAAGCAAAACTTTTAGTTGAGGTTATTATAATTTCGATGATGTTGAAGTACGTCATGCTCATTATTTCTAGCAAAGACAGCAGCAGTAAATTAGTAAAAATAGTAAGAACACTATTTAGCTCTGATTTGAACAATGTTGAATTATTTATAACCTTGAAATTAACTGTACTTGCAACACAAAGTATTTTCTGTAATTCATTAGTTATTAGAGGCCAAGCAAATCAGACTTTAAGTTTAGGAGATAAATTGCAAGCATAATCAGTTTGTCCGCAATATAAAACCTGGTTTGATCAGCACTTCTGAACTAATAAAACATTTTCTAACAACCAACATTGGCAAAAGATTTTAAATTGTTTGAGGTACACTGTCCAAAAAATTTGAATTACAGATAACCATATTCAGCAGAAATTTGTGAGTCACTAACACATTTTCAATAGCTCATCTAAAGAACTCAAATTTTGGGTGATTATCAAGAGCTCATATATATAGTTTAAAGTGGGTTGTAGTTGATCAAACCATCAATATTGTCAAAACTTTATTTAAATGCTTTTATGAATCAAAAAGACATGCAGACATAAAAAATCAACTCGTCTTTCAAGCCTGACACTCTGATGTCAAATATAAAATAATCTATCAACTAATTCATACCTCATGATGTTTGACACAAAAAATTGTATCACACAGCGGACCATAGGAAAAGGCTTGCTCGTTATCCTTTCCTTTCTTTGCACAAAGATCACATGACTTCGGCTTATTCTTGGCTATATCGTACGCTGGCAGCTGGTTGAGCGACACCTCACATACTTGACTACAACAAAGTCAATAAGTCTTCATGTTCATGTGAAATACACTTTTTTTAGAATAGTTTATCATGCCTATTTTCATTATGTTAAGTTAATTGAAAAATCTATGTAGAAAAATCTAGAAACTATGTTTTTTTTTACTCGCTATTTTGCAAACCATTTTTCTAAATGTTAAATTTAATTGTATGTAAAGAAGACTGGCACGGATTCATAGGTTCACTACAGTTTGCAAAATATATTGATCATCAGCGTGCATTAAAAGTAGAGTTAGGAGCTGTGGTGCATTGCAGGTGCTCATGTTTGAAATGCTCATGACACCGCGTCGATAATCAGTGCAAGGCAGTTACCCGACATGGCTGCTAAAACTCTGCTAGAAGTTTTGTGCAAATTGGAATGAAGCTGCAAATGATTTTGCATCTGAAAGCTTAGATAACTTTTATACAGACTGAGATTATTTCCTCCAAGCAGCTAGCGAGGGCTTTGCAACTTGGAATCTACTGTATATATTTGCAGTTATGATTTTGTGCCATCGGAATTTTACATGTATGTATTTCTACAAACTAGAGATTTATGTAACAGTTTTGCATATAAACTCATTGCACAAAATCATGTGTGCTACATCAAAAATTAAATGGTTGCGTACAAGAAGAATTGAGCGGTGAGCCTGTAATCACACATTTGGTCAAGCAGCAAAAGACAAAAATCAACATTTATTGCGATCAGAAACAGCAAATCATAGACTGCTAGGATGCAAAGCAATATGAGAACAATGTCATATGTTCAGCTGCTAACTCTGGCGAATTATAAAAATTATCCATAAATAAACATTGACCTAAATTTAGTAAACCACTAATTAATTTCATGACTATGTTGTGAGTGATTCCTCTACCAGTTCCTTCGGCTTGCTCTCCCTCATCACCAATGTATACAGACAGCTTGTGCGCATAGCCAGAGACAGCATCGCAGAGAGCAAACAACTTTGTTCCAAATCTAGATCTTTTAGCTGGAATATACTGCCTGCAACGCAGCTATTGTTCCTAAGCCAGCAAGCTTTCATTTACAGGTATAAGCTTATCAGGCAGCAAAAAAAGAAGTTAACCACCTGGATAGCACGGCAAAAACATTTCCTAGCCTAAACAATTTATTGCCAACAGAGTTCTGTCAGTAAAATGCAAACTGTTCAAAACCATTGAAAAGCTGTTTCTTGAATTTATTTTCCTAAACATTGTCGTAGATAAAAAAAAGATTAGTTAACCATTAAGACAACAGAGTAGGCTTCTTGACAATACCTATAAGCAAAACTAAACCAAAAACTCAACATATATCTTTGTCATCAACTGGCTCCCAGGCATCACCATGTTTTTGAAGACCATATCTATCGGTTTTGTTAACTATAAACTTCATTGTGGCCGATTTAATAAAAGCTTTAAAAAATCAAAAATACATATCTGTCTAAAAGTTCGACTTTTTACATCAGCCAAGCTGCCATCAAAGTGCAATTCTTTGAGTTTTAAACCAGTTCCTCTTTGGTATCCGTCATTATTCCCTGTTTCAACGGCCATTCTACTCTCAATTTCGCAATCCGATTCACTTTGTTGATCTTCTTTTTCACTTCCAATTTCTTCTCCACATTTTTTAAACCTGAAATCCTTATTTTTACGTCAAAAACAGTCAAAGTCTTCCTTTAAAAAAATCTTTTTAGCAGAGCTCAAACAATCGCATCCGTTCATGGTGAATACCTTTCTATGAAGAAAGATAGAATCTCTGACACGTCTATCTTTGTATTTGTCTACACGTCTCGTCCAAACAGTAGTAAAAACTTTATCAAAATTGATCAAATCATCAATTGTAAAATTTAATGCTACTTTTTAAATAAATAAAGTATTTCATAAAAAGCCTTAAGTAATTTCAATGGTCGCCTTAACATTACCATTTTAATCATTCTAACAATTTTTTCATTAGTTTTGCCTGAAATCAAGAAAAAAATGAACAAAAAACATCGAATAATTGAGGTGAAATTTACATAATTGTCAGAGCTGTGTATTCACACCAAAACTGTTGTTCATTCACTCTTAATTGCCTAAGCAAGTTATTAACGATCACGATTCTAAAAGCTTTAGCAAATTATATAGTCCAAGACACATAACTCGACACTCAATAAAAATGTTTACGCGATTTGGCATAGTAAATACGATGCAACTGACTTTATTGCGCTAAAGATTGCAATTCTTTTTACTATGGAGCTTTTGCTGATAAAAAATATTTTGCTATTATTAAAAATAAATGATTTGTAACCATGCTGTCTAAACGATAATGAACCAACGATAGCACAAATTAGACAGCTGCATCGTATGCACTATGTTGAAGTGAGCTAGTACTTTTGTTGTATGTCATAATATGTGTCTCGAACTACACCAATCACGAAAGCTGCTAAAATCGAAATCCCTAACGATTTGTTTAACCAATTAAAAGCATTTGGTTGATGATCTTGGTTTGCATGCACAGCTTTGACAATTCAGTGAATTTCGGCCGAATAATTCTGTGTTTTTGGTTAATTTCGGGATTTCGGTCAAAACCAACACAAAATTTCGTCTTGAGTAGCCATGCCTTAAGGCTATATCACTGTCTCTAACAGTGTACATAGCCGATATGAGGTTTTCTTTTTTAGCGAGAAGCACTAATTATTGAATTGATAAGTCTGCACAAGGGCTTTTAGCAGTGTTTACTGTATAGATTGATATAGCTTCATAGTTCTTATCAACACTTAAAAAACTTTTATTTAGTTGCTGCCAGCTGTAAGCCCTTCATGAGCATTGACATGATTTTTAGCAAATAGTTACTGGATTGCCAATGGTTATTTGTAAACCTTATGGTAATTGGCTTCTAGCTAATAATTTTTTATGTAGTTTTATGGAAATCATATTATCATGCACACAAATTGAAGCCGTTTCCTCATGTTAATCAAAGGAGGGGCAACTCCTTATAATACTTTTGTGATTATTTGTGCAAACCTTTTACTTTAATGTTTCCTGTTTCTCTATGTATTTAACTGTGTGAACGACTACAAGACTATGAGAGCCTAATCTTAATTACCTACATGTAGCAATTTCCAATACTAATCACATTTTGCAAATAAATATTTTAGACTGTCTTTTAAGGGAACACCCATACACAGACTTTGTCAACCAAATATGATAGGCAAATTTTGCCTGCTTTAAAAATGTAATGAAATATTAAAATGATGTCACCTACCAACATTCCTGCATTTTTTCCACTGGCAAATTTGTATTCTTTTTAAATTCTCTTTAAAATTCTTTTTAAAATTTCACTGATTAGATAGTTAAAATATGAGCCACAAAAATGGTGAGATTTCCATTACTTGCTCTGGCTATATGTGGTTTATACTCGAAGACTTCAAACCAAAAGGAGGTAATAGTCATCATGCATTTCTGTTTCCACATAAGCTTATTCTTTTGCATAGCTTTTGTACAGGTAGATATTCTAGTCATTGGTATTATTTAACAAATGAGACTCAGTTCCCTCTAATCCAGTAAAAGCCTGTGACAAAATACTTTCTATTAGCGAATTTGCTATGAACAAAGGCAGCTGTCTATCAGGAAGTTAATGTCTATAGTCTATTACAAAAAGATAGGAAAACCCTCCTTTTAAGCCTAAAGTCCTACTCAATGCACACATGCTTTTATCACTGTGGTCACTTCATAGCTTGTTACTTTAAGCAAATACAGGAAGTACTTATATTTAGCTTGCGCTCGTTTTCAACACTTTATGAGCATTCATATAATTTTTATTAAATACATATTTAACAAAAAGAAAATAGCAAATTGTTTGTTTTGGAATAATTACCGCCGACAAATCGTAATTTTTATGCCAAATATTGTTTTTGCACCATGTTTCAAAAAATGTACTGCTTTTTTAAAAAGTACTGTTGACTTCATGGTAGCTGCAGAATACAGTTTTACAAATTAATTTTTTGCATGATAATTTTTTTGCTTTAGTTCCAAGCTCTCAGTCATTTAAGGATTAAAATTCAATAAAACTTGAATAAAATACCGCAAACAAAACAATGTATGAGTGACTTTGTTACCAGTTTGTTTTTGTTTAGCCATTTTCTTAGTTTATTATAGATCAAATAGACTTCTGCAAGTGTTATTATGTTGGCACTCGTCACCCAATCTACAAATAGCGATCATGAAGGCATACGATTTAAGCACGAGTCTCAATCGCTGCTCAATAACTACGGTATTATTGGTGTGTTTACTATATAGCACGCGACTCTTAGCGTTTATGGATTCATTTGTATTCAGCTGATAATAGCTTTCATCTTTTCTAAACAGATTGCACAATATAGGGTTGTCTGTCCTTGAACAAAATCCTTGCAATGATTGATTTTAAACGAATTTTTCGAATAAATTCAATTATTCGCTCATTTGTCTAATTGGCAAGATGAATACGTCATATAGTCGGTACTGCTAGTATAAAAACATATTTTTCTTTTGCATACATGTGCTAGCATTGAACTGTTTATAAAAGTTCAGCTTCCTTTCCTTGAGAACTATTTAATATAGTGACGAGTGAAAATCACTGGTTTTTCTAAAAATATTTGTTTCCATCAGGTGCTACCATTAAGTATGCTGAGAATAATATGCATATCAATAGTGTGCATTAGCGAGTCGTTTACAAAAAAGACACTATACAACGTTTTGCACTGTTTAGTTAAAAAATAATAATAAAATAACATCAATTTTTGCCCTTTGCTCTGCATATTTATTGTCTAGACTAGTTGAACCAAATGGAAAGAAATATTGCAACATTGAGTTGCTCTTTAGACAACCGAATATTACTTTAAACAAATTAAAATGCTTTGAACTGCAAAATTGAATAAATATTTTATAGTTCATAAACTCTACTTTGCCCATTCAATCTACTCAGACTCAGTCCAAACTTGTTACTTGCAGGTAAGTGGATTACATTGTAAGTATGAAGCCTTATCATCTAGCCATCAGTTCCAATCATGGTATTGATACCAGAGCACACAGACTCTTAGCATTGCGTTTACTTTATAGCCCACAGTTCTTATCCAATTGGTTAGATGCTTGTATTTAGACAGTACGCCTGCAGGTATTTACCCAACTCCTAGCAGCTATTTTATGAACTGAAGATAGCAACTTCCGTGGCTCACTGATAAAAAAATTATAACACCATTAATATTCACAGTATAATAGGATGTGTTATATTTTCAGAGATTTATGTTTACTGATTTAATGCTATCAGAATATGACTAGCGAATCAGACATACTTTCAAACATATTGTGCACGGCATAGTTTTTTATGAACACTTGCTGCAAACCCTTTAATTCACATCATCATCAATTATGTCTCCTGCATGCTTCAGTCTTATTAGATGATTCGGTTAATTTTACAAAACTTGTTGCTTTAATAATCGCAATGACGATTCTGTTTTTTTTTTCAGTTGCTCTTTAGCAGAAAGCCATTGAAATAATTACAGCTTAACCTGTAAAATTAAAAAAATGGTTTTCATTTTTACAAAATATTATCACTTTTTTTAAATTCAAAGTTAGATTTTTGCAGAGGCTTCACAACATAAAAAATGCATATAGAACTGAAGTTTGACTGATTTTTCGATGCAGATGCGAAAGGGCAACCTGCTTGGTGGGTACTTGTTAAGATAGTACGCGAGAAACCATTACAATCAGAGGTTACCATTGCAATCTGCTGAAAGCATATTATATATGGCCTATATATAATATGTGGCAACATAATTGCCATACAGAAGGAGTTGCTAAGCAATAGAGATAGTATAGATAATGTAATACTTGATTGTTTAATAATTTAATGGAGAAATGATCAAATCCCACATTTCTTTCCGTACTCTAAGGATAAACCAGTCAATAATCATCCATTATTTCTGACCACATACTCAATTTTCTCTAAGAGATGTTAGGTGTTAAGTTTTCTTCTCCGGTTTTTGAAAAAGATCAAAAGTTTACTCTGCGTTAGTAAAGCAAGCAATTATATCGTATTGGCGTATTGTTCACATAAAAAGGTGGCGCCACTCTATTTGATTGTTTACAATAGCCAACACAAAGCATTACTATTCAGGCATGAAACCCAATCATTTAATCAATATAATGGCACTAAGGCTCTCAAAAGCTAGTATACAGTGTGTCCAACTGTCTTAGCAGCCCTGTTCGCAAGCTATTTATTGATTTCGGACAAGTAGACCAACACCATTCCTAAGGCATTGTAGATATTCTGGGAAGCAATGAAGTGTCAATATCACCCATATTAGTATGTTGCCATTGAATTACAGTAGTGTAGGTAATGTGAACTATTTCGGCATTAGTGACAGGTTGTCACAATTGTATGATCTAGGCTGTCTGCAATAAAATATTCCGTGTGTAGGAGTAGTAATTTATCACCTCAGTGACAATATTGTATAACAATAATGTCAAGCTACAGGCCAATCACTGAAGTCAATGCATATAAGTTTGTCATAATGTTAAAAACCATATGGCAGATGAATTCCTATATAGCATGGAACTGGTGCCACAGTGATACAGTGTCAACCAGACTTATGTTTTATTTCTGCATCGCAACTTACAGTCCCCAGTGAATATACAAAGTGCCTGTGTTTAGCTGATAATGGCTTAAAACCTTTAGTGTGTGCGTTTACTCGACTTCTAGTAGGCTCCATATTTTACAGACCGATGTTATCTGCTATCTTGCCTTTAGAAATTTTTAAACTAAAAAATCGATGTTAAACAAAAACAATATTTATACTGTGTTTTATGGAATTAAATATGCCCAGCGTGAATGCTATCAGAATAGACCAACTTAGCCAGCCTTCAAGCCTTAACCAAAATTAAAATTCTGATACCTAACAACTAACCTGCACTCTTTCAATGGACAAACGAGAATGTTATTCTCATCATAGAAACCAGTCAGACATTCCAAGCAATGTACATGGTTGCAGGTGAGCTGACGAGGATTTGGCAGAGCCACGCCTTGTCTCAAACAGAAACCACATTCTATGGCAGGTGACACAATCTCTTCCATGCTACCCATAATATGAACTACAAGAATAATTTAATATGGTATATCAAAAAGGCAACTCGCATGGTCCCATAGTTAGTGAACACTCAAGTGGTGGAAATTTATATTTCTAAAGTATCATGTGACTACCCCTCTGCAAATATTTCCTGCTTAGAGAATAATTTTGCATGACAACAAAATTTATTAAAAGCTGAGTCAATCTTCTCTAGATATGGGTGAACATATTAATATTTTTAGGCATGTTATAATGTATATAATTTTGAATAGATTCGATGAACTAAAAATGTATTTACAACATGTCATAAGCTTGTAAAAACAAGTAATACTAGTCACCATATATAGCTACTAATTCTCTTTTTGGTAAATTAACTGCGGTTGTCAGTGTGTTCCTTTTTTGACTCTTAATGGGCACTTACTTCCATTGAACCTGATGTTAATAAAAATGACTAACCAAATTGTTTTAAATAAAATTCTTGCGCAATTCTCGGAGTAAACACACAAAACAAATATTTCCTCATTCACAGAAGACTTAGGTTGATTCTGCCGAATTCAAGGATGCTTGCCAATTCGAGTTCCGATTATAGGAGCAAACTCTATAACAAAATATCCTTAAAAGTTTTATTTGAGAACTAACCTGTTTGTGTTTGATATTACTGGTGTTTCTGAATTCTACCGAGTATCATTCTAGTGCTCTGGTGTAATTAAGTCATTAAAACAGTTTTAACACAAAAATTTCCTAAAAAGAAACTTTCTAATGACCAATTGATTTTGCTTAAAGAACCAATGAATGTTTTCTCAATATTTTACTTAGAAAGCAGAATTTGCAACCAATTTCCGTTTTTGAGAATATGCTTCTGATACTGAGCACTTACTGTGTTTTTGTAGCTAGTGTACTTACTCATGATCACTGGCCTATTGAATCAAATTAAACAAGGACCTTGCTTGTTGTTAGAGAAAATGTTTACATGCAATTTATCTTTTGCCAAATATCATATTCAGTTGACAACAATTAACCCTATTCCATGAGCAACCATAATCTCTGTGGTGCTGAGCCATTATGAGAAAAGAGGCAATAAAAGTAAGAGCTATGCATATCTGACACAGAACAAAGTATACAAGCTCTGAAAGCTTACTATTTTTGTGTTCTCAACGCTAGCCACTCAATACCAATAATTATTTTGCTACAAGAAGGTTCATGGCATCATGGATAAAATAAATTTTTCTACTGCAGGCCACACAATATTTCTACTGCCAGCAGCAAAACTGCAATAATCCTTTCAATCAAACAGCAATTACTAAACAGCGTGTAGTATATATATTGATACTTGGCTATGATGTAGCTATTTTTAGAGAGGGCCAAAAAATTTCCAGTATTTTATGTAAAATGCAAGCTTGTTTTACCTAATTATTTTATCAGATACTTTTTTGTGTTATATTGAATTTCTGCTAGAGTTATTATTACGTAAAAAGCATACCATGAAAATTTCTAACAATTAATTTATATAACAGACTAGATATTGCTCAACTGGGCCTTAGTAGTAGTCCAACTAGCTCAACCAGTTCACCCTAAACAGTTAAGGGAAAAGCAAAGTATTTTAAGCGAATCGATAATGTCCTATTTTTAAAACTAGCCAATCAGTGAAGGACACAGAGATGCAAACTTAGAATAACAATTAATAGACCATAAAGTGTATTAATATAATGTACTTAAACAAATTACCGGCTATGAATATGTTCACTTGTAGATCATTATTGTTGGATATTACCAACTTCCCAGGTAGTACTTCAAGTTACCCAGTTAGTACTTTATCTTCAACTACTCTGTTAGAATTAATGATAATGTTTTGGTTAGAGCTGCTGTTTAGGATAGAAGTAAGAAATCTCTTCACCCACCAGTCAAAGTGTAGTAGCAGTAACTTCCTCCTAGTAATCACGGAACATACGCATGAAATGAAACTGCTCACACAATGGATTCCTATTGAGCATTGGCATAGCCGAAGAAACCACAGACTCTCCCACAGGCCTGTGCGATATTTGCGTTTGTCATTGATAGTCCATTACTCCTCTACGCTTGGATAGTTTTCCATTTTTGCACACTTTGCCTTCATTGCAAAGTTTTGCTTGCACAGGCCTGTGTGTGCAATATTTGAGTGGGTCATTGATAGACCATTGCTTTCCTAGGCTTTAGTTGTTTTGTCTAGTTTTAGTAATGTGCTGCAGTTTCTAATTGTACAATTACAGATGTTTCTAAAGAATCAGTATAGTGGGTGCAAAAAATTAAATTTAGACATTAGGGCAACTGTATTAAAGCAAGTACAAATGAATGGCTTGGTAAAATGGTATGACAACTTCTACGGGCAAACAGAATCACAACAGATAGCATTCAGCTAAATATAGGTGTTATCATGTCATGAACATTTGAATTGCTTGGACAAACGCTGTCAAGACCATGTGACCATAACACGGCTGAATTAATAGTAGTACTTAAGGAAACATTTGGTGTAGCTTACATTTGAACAATAGCTCAGTCCTAGAGTAATAGTAGTATACTGTCTGCATTAAAATGTCAATCATTTCTCAAATAACATAACATGTCAATGCAGAGATTTAGACATGATGCTTCATGTTTACACAGATGCACGCTGTCAAAAAATGAACTAGCTGAAGCATCACAACTCAACAATTTCAGTTGAAAGGAAACTGGAAGTCAAGCTTTCAGATCAAACCAAACAATTTAATGCTGACAAACACAGAATCAGCCATTTTCTTCCGCGTACTTCTCTTGCCGTTGGTTTAAGAATTTCTTTGATCATTTACCATATAATAACATTGCCTACATGCGGTACAGTTTATAATCACATTTTATACAATGATGAAAGCTGGACAGTTAAATAATTTTGAGTTAACCATTCATTCATATAGCATTTACTTGGTGCCATATGATTTTGAGAGACAATGAAAGAGTATTTAGTACTAACAGTAAGAGAAAAAAACTGGTGTTAGGAGGTTTTGAACAACCAAGCCGAGCATTATCGGGATGTTTCTTCCAATACACTCTAGTATTATGACCAATTATCTATGGATAACATAACAAATAAAATACTATTTGCATGTTTTACTGTAGTGAGTGATAGAATTCAAAAAATTCAAGTTTTTATGACATTGATTTCAAGCCTTTTTATAAATGCTGCTTTATTGCAAAATTGAAGTGTATCGCAAGCTACCTTTAGTGTATCAAGACTTCTGGTGGCTGGCTAATTCAAGACTGTTTTATTTTTACATTACAAGCAATATATAGGTGTATACAAGTCATTAATGATTCACCATAGTGACGATTTCAGGTGCAAGGACAACAGCACAAATAAACAAACATATTGCCACATTATTGCAATGGTTGACAGTATGATTCAGGTCACATACTTATGACCCTGATACACTACACTACCCACCAGCTCAAACACTAGCAAAGTCCTGCACTCACCAGTGTAATGCACCTAAACAAATTACAAGTTATAAAATAGTTCACTTGCAGATAGTTATTGTTGGTTGTTACCAACTATGTGTTTAGTATAAGGATATTCAAGTGCTTCATTAAATTAATAATAATGTTATGACTAAAGATGCCTTTCAGGATAGACAGAAGAAATATCTTCACCCACCAGTCAAAGTGTAGTAGCGATAGTTTTATCCTAGTAACCACGGAACATACGTATAAAATGAAACTGCTCACACAATGCATTCCAACTGATAATAAGTCTGGCGTAAGAGACTGTACATGAATAGCATAATCAATGATAATAGTACAGTATAAAAGTCAATAGAAATACCTTTTGTACCCGACCTGCATTGCGCTCAGTCATAGTCTAATAAAAAGTAGTATGTACACCAAGGTATCATTAGTTTCATACAAGCTTCTAAGCTTGGATAATTATCAATTCTGCACACTTTTCCTTTAAGTGAGCAGTTTTTCTCAAACAGGTCTGTGAAATATTTGTGTTGGTCATCGATAGCCCATCCTCCTTTCTGCTTGAGAAGCTTTCTGTCTGGTTTCTGTAATGCGCTGTAGATGTTAATACTATAAACAAAAGCTTTTCTAAAGAATCAGCATGGTGGTTGCAAAAAGCAAATTTAAAAATTAAGGCAACAGTATTAAGGCAAGGGCAAATAAGTAATAGGGTAAAATGGTATGACAATTATACACACCAACAAAATCACAGCCAATAGCATCTAGTGAAATGAAAAGGGTGTCATTTCATGGACATTTGGATAGTTTGAAAAAGAACTCTAAAGAACATGTAACAATGAGTCGGCTGCATCAAGGCTATTACTTATAGAGACATTTGTGTAGCTTACAATTGAACTATAGCACAGCGCTAGGGTAGTATTTGTATATTGCCTATGTGGAAATGTCAGCCATTTATCCCACAATCTATTATGGCACTACATAGTTTTTAGGCCTGAGGCTTCCAGTTTATACAGATGCACGCTGTAAAAAAATGAATTAGCTGACGCATCAGACTCAACAATTCTAGTTGAAAGTAAATCTGGCGTCAAATGTTTAGATCAAACCAAACCATTTAATGCTGACAAACTCAGAGTCAGCCATTTTCTCTGTGTACTTATCTTGATGTTAGCTTCTGAATTTTCCTTGATCATTAACCAAATAATTACACAGCCTACGTGCGATACAGATTACAATCGCATTTTACGCGAAGATGAAAGCTGGACAGTGTAAAATTTGTGAGTTAACCATTCATAAAGCATGTATTGGTATATGACTTTGGAGACAATGTCAGAGTATTTAGTAGCAGCAATAAAGGAAAGAACCTAGTATCAAGATGTTTTTGAACAATCAGGTCAAAAATTATCAATAAGTTTATTCCAACAAATTCAAGTTTTATGACCAGTTATCAGTGAATAACATAATAATAAACATAGTAAACAGGATCATATGTGAAAGCTTCTATTTTTGGCCAATCTATTTTCATCCCAAATTTTTTTCCCTTTGAAGCTTTGTTCAAACTTCTCTTTCTGATCTGACTCTATCTGGCTACAGTAATAGTCTTGATATCCTTTTTAAGGGTCTCCTGACCCTCTGGCGGCTTTTGTCCCTGTATTTGTCTCTGGTGTCTCTGTGGGTGGCCTTGGATCTCTGGATTCAGGTTTGTTTGTTGTTCCTCCTTCATTCTCAAATTTGCATATTTCGTTTATTTTTTCCTAACATGGCTCTTCTCTTTCTTATTCAATAAGAGTGTCTGAGAGGCCAACCAGGGCAACCTTCTGTTTGAGTAGTATGTCTTCTATTTCTGTTAGCCTTTTTTCCTGATGTGACCTGCTCTATCTCCATGGCGGGGGAAAGCTCCAGATTTGTTTATGGGTTCTTTGACTTTCTTGTAGTGCCTTTCATGTTAGGGCATAGTACGAGTTCCCTTGACCCAAGCGGTTTAACCGGTTTCTTTTTCGCAATCCTGGTACAGCTTTGAACGGCACTCATTTTGAATAGAGGTCTGTCCATGGGCCTCTACTTCATGTATGGTTTGAAAAACTGTTCACTACCCGGTATGGTTCACCAAATTTTGCCCATAGTTTAGGATGCTCCCCCTTTCTCCTTCTTTTGTTTTCTAGCAAGACTAGGTCTCCCACAGTATATAGGGGTGGCTCTTCTGAGTCTGCCTGATTAATGTTAAGCTGTTGCTCTCTGAGCAATTTGTGTGTCTCTTCCAGCCGTGCTTGAATGTTGCTTGCGTATTTATTTTGAGGTACAGGGGCATCTTGAGGTGGTCTTCATTGGAGTTGATCGGGGAGTCAAAATTCTCTTCCAAACATCAAGAAGTTAGCTGTCTCACCCTTCACTATGTTTGGGGTGCCACTGAATGCTTGCATTAGCTGTGGGAGAAGTGTGTCCCATTTATTGTTTTTCCTCCAGATTAGTAGAGCTCGTAGAGCGTCTCTCAACATCCTATAATTCCTCTCTACTATTCCATTAGCCTTAGGGTAGTGAAGGGTAGTTTGAGTTTTCTTGATGCCCCACAGGGCACAGAGTTCATTTCTTAAAGTAGACTCAAATTGGGCTCCCTGGTCAGTGTTGATTGCCTCTGGGAGTCTCGTGTAACAAAATACTCTTTCATCCAGTATCTTGGCTACTGTAGGGACTGTTGCATCTGGTAATGAAAGAGCATCCTGCCTATAGGTGAAGTGGTCAGTCAGGATCAATATCCACCTATTGCTCTTCTTTGTTTTTAGCAACGGGTTCACCAAGTTGACGGCCACTTTTACCCGGCATACATGCCGGGAGGTCATGTATGCCAACTAGCGGCTTCTTGAGGTTTTGGTTCCCCCTGCCTTGGCCATCTGGCAAATCTCACAAGACTTTACCGCCTGCCTGACCTGGGTGGCCAGTCCTGGCCTATACCAGTAAAGCCTAACACGTTGTGTGGTCTTATGTACTCCATGGTGAGCCATCTTGTGCATGTTCCAGATTACAGCCATTCGGATAGTTCCGGGGCACACCACACATTGTCTAGTGTGGCCCTGTATGATCATCTAAATCATTATCCACCCGTCAGCGTAAACTGTCATGGCTTTCTGGCATTTGTATAATTCTTTCAATTCTGTACTACCTGTGTCGACCTCCAAGTCGGTAAGGGTTTCTTTCAGTACTACCGCTCTATACATTGTTTTACAGGTCCAGGACCTTCTCTCTGCTGTTAAGACCATTGTCTGGCATGGTTCTCTTCCTGAGTCATCATCTTAATAACTCTGTCGGCTCCTTGTTCTAACTGTCTGTTGGTTGGCCCCCATCTCTTCAGTCAATCTCTTCGCATTGTTTACATTCTACACATTGGCTGGGTCTGCTAAGGCTATCTGCACTACCATGTTTTTTCCAGCTCGGTGTTCCAACTGATCTGCAAACTCCGCCAAAATCTCCAGCCACCAAGCTACTTTTTCTGAAGGCTCATTTCGTTTACATAACCACTGGAACGAAGCCTGGTCACTCCTCAGTATGAACTATTGTCTATATAGGTAGGATCTGAAATTTCTTTCTGCCTCAATTACTACCAACAAATCCTTTCATGTTACGCAATAATTCCTTTCAGCAGGTGATAAGGTCTTGCTGTAATACGCCACCACTCTTTTTTGGTCATCATGTTTCTGTGACAAGACAGCTCCCACACCCAATGCACTAGCATCAATGTGTGAAATGTAGGTTTTAGACAGATCTGGATATCCAAGCACCGGAGCCTGTTTTAGTATTTCAAAGGTCTTTTGTTCTGCCTCCCTTCACCGCCACGGCGAGTTCTTGTGGGTTAGTTGAGAAAGGGGTTTCGCATTTGTAGCATAACTTTTGAGATATTGTCTGTAATATCCAGTAGTACAAAAACTTCATGAAACTCTGTCAGGATTCTGGGTGGTGCTATTCCTTTTCCACACAGATTTTTTCAAGACTTTTGGCGTCTCCCTCAGCACTGACCAAGTGTCCTTGGAACCGTACCTTGGAGCAGAACAGCTCACACCTTGACGGTATAAGCTTTAATCCAGCCTAATGCAAACGGGTCTCAAAGTTGAGCGCTACCACTATCAGATCATCTAGATACAGCAGTAACATCATTCAGTGTAAACCTTGGAAAACTTGTTCCATCAATCATTGGAACGTGGCAGGAGCCGAAGTGAGCCTGAAGGGTAACACCCCCATTGCCACAGTCCACTGCATGTTGTGAATGCAGAATTTTCTTTTGCATTTTGGTCCATTGGCACCTGCCAATATCCACTGATCAGATCCAGTGTGCTAAAGTATCGACTTCCTGACAGTGCATCCAACCTGTCATCATTTTTGGGTATCAGGTAGGCGTCTTGAGTCGAGATGGCGTTAAGTCTGCGGTAGTCATCATGAAACCTCCACTTGTGATCTTTCTTCCATACTAGGACCACTGGAAAGCACAATGCACCACTTGTGGGCTTGGTCAACCTCTTCGACTAGAGTTCTTGAATTTGTCATTCGGCTTCGGCTTCCTTCTGAGGGCCCAACCGATGCGGTGGTTGATGTATGGGACAAGCTCCCTCTATGATAGGAATGGAATGTTCCACCAGAGTCGTCGGTTTCACAACGTCGTCAGTGGTGTTGAAGACCTGGCTCTACTCAGTCAGTAGGCAAGCTAGCTGTTGTCATTGTTGTTTATCTTGACAATCATGACATGCGTCATCATACACTTGTTGCGAGTACTTCGTGACCCACTTGGATCAGTTCTTGTGTTTCACGGCCGTTACTGCTGAGACAGCTCCTTGAGAGAATTTTACCTTTGGCGTTTCTCAGTCATGTTTATCTATTCTTGTGTAGGTTCTAACAATTTTCCCAAAAGGAACTCTCAGCAGCTGGTCCAACGAGTTCATGCACCAAACAACAATCCAACTGTCTACATGAGGTTGATTGAGACTGGTATCCAAAGGTACTTCTCCTCCAATCTCCACTATTTCCGCAGGGTATTAGTTACGAGTAGTTACCCGGCACTGCACTGTCATTTCTGCACGAGCCGGTATTTCCACACTTCGGACTAACTAGACTTTGTTTTGTAGTAACCGTTCATAGCGGTCTACACAAGGCACTACAAAATCCTGGATCACTACGGTAGGTTGACCAAAATCCATTCTACATCTATGAGCAGCAAGAAAAGGCCTTCCTAGGCTCTCCTCCCTGCTAATACTGCTCACAAACAAGGTTTCTTCAAATTTCCTATCTCGGAGGCAACCAGGCAGTCGTGCGACTCCATAGAAAAGCAGTCGACTACCGTTTGCCAGTTGTCTATGCATCGTAAATGGCTCTAGCTGCTGTTTGACATTTAGGGGTAGCTGGTCAAACATGCATTTACTAATCAAGTTGGTATTGCAACCGCTATCTAAGAGGAACAGCACCGGTTTACACCAACCTTTCCAGGTAAGTAATAGCTAGACCCATGCATTCTCTTTAAACTTTCTGTCATATTTATCTGTGGCTCCCGTCTTTCATGCAGTTTCAGGTCTGAAGGGCGATCATCGTGGAGCTTCCATCTTTCAGGAAGGTTGGGTGAACGTCTCTTGCTTTTTCGCGTCTGCCCCGATTGTTTCTGGTGAGTTTCCCTCTGGAACCCGACTCTTTATCTTCAGTTTCTGATTCTCTCATCACTATATCATACTTTATTTGGAGCTTGGATTCAAAATTCTAAGCAGGTTGTGGTTGTCGACAAGCATAACTTGGAGATTGCCAACTTTTATTGGTGTTCTCCAAGTGTCCTTGTCTTACCTATATATTTTTGTTTCTTATCTGGGGGCGCCTTCTTGCAGCCAGTAGGCCATCCTACTCTTGCGAGCTGTCCTCGTTTTCAGACATTCTGTTTGAAAACTTTCAGGTTTTCCGTGGATGAATGGGACGACTACTGTGGAGGTGACCCTCCAGTCCACACCTCCAACACTTGAAAGGTTTCTGTACAGACTGCTTTTCTAGGCATCTGTCTATGTACCTGCGTTAGTTGACTTGTAACTCAGTCATTTCATCCACCAGCTTCGGCAGAACTGTATTAATATTTGCCAGCGGGTTGTTCCGGGCCTGAATGCTGTTTAATGCATCTTCCCTATGTGTCTATTTGTCTGATGTGCTAGCTACCTGGAAATAGTGATTGGATTCGCAGGTATTCGTTTTCTGCGTATGCTGCATTGGCCAGGGTGGGTGTAGGCAAAACTAATAAGGGCCTCTGAAACCATGTGTGTCTCAGTGTATTAGTGAAAGTGTCCTCCATCATGATGTTCCTGTGTACATGAGGTGAATTTGGATATGCCACTGTTACTAGCTTTTCCCCCAATGCAACATGTGGTCTGATACTGGCCTTAAAATCTCACTGCAAGGTAACCAGCCGAGCCTGAGCTCTTCTCACGGCCATTGCAAACCGCACTCTAAGGCTTTCAAAAATCTTGTCCACTGTTCTGACCTTGCCACATTCTCGGGTTGCATCTTTCAGCTCTTTCTGGTGAAGTATACTAGCCAATGTTTTCTATTCATTTGCCATAAATACATCTTTAAACTGCTAGATAAAATATTTTACATCTTCTGTACCATCAAACTCCAGTGCCTTGAATAGTGGTGGTTCCGGTCACCGGCCCTCCGCGCATCTCCTTAAGCATGTTTGTCAATCTGCGAATTACTTTTGCTTCTACTGCATCTATACCTGCTCTTTCACCACTTTTAGTCATGCAGGCTGCCATGCTTATGAATAATCAATAGAACAGGTTGTCTGTGAGAGTTATCCTATCCCACTGCTGCAAGGAAACGTAATGGATTGCAGGCAAATGCCTTTAAAGTGGTACCCCGTCCGTTACCACCTGTTGTTATTGACTGTGTTGGCTACCGAGTCCAATTATGTAGGTAAATTGACTAAAAAAATCAGGTACACAACCCTAAAATGAATTTCCCACAACAATCTTGTTGGCAACAGTTTACTTTCCTGATTCTGAACTATGACTGAATGACTGCTTGCATGCTAAACTTCTCATGATGCCCTACAGAGTTCAACTCAACTCACAGTTCTAGTCATAATCCATATGTCTATTAACTGATTCTTCTGGGCCAGAAAAATTGCTATTCGTATGAGATGTCAATCTCATCAGTACATTTAATCTGAAAAGATACAAACTTCAGTTGCTCAGTCTTTTTTGTGCTTTCTGTAAGTCACTTTTTAATAAATTCAGTTTTGGTTAAGTGCCAGCCTATGGGTACATAACCAGTTTGCAGTTTTTTGAGTAAATGTAATTACGACAATAAAATTGTATGGAGATTTTGATTTCTCTGATTTGAAGCTTCAGTCCTTGCAAGAGCAGAAAAATTAAAAATAAATTTTGTTGCCACTATTGAGATTGTACCAAAAATTCAGATTTTGTGCATGTTATTTGTGTACTAGCTGTACTACGTGGTGTTGCCCGGGTAATAAAAAAGTCTTCGGTCAGAAAATTGATTTTTATTTAACATATAACAACGTTTGCCATTCTAACTTTCAAACTGCATATCATGAGAAAAGTTCTGATGAATAGTTTCTGATGAAACAGAACCTTTGTTTATACTTCTATGCAAGAAGGTTTATTATTAATTCAACATATTCAGGATAGTTATTTTGTTTTTGCAGTTTGTACTAACTGTATCATGACCGAATTACTGAATGATCTTCTATTGTAATTGTAGCAAAACCAGCTCAATTTATCTAGTAAATGCTATTTCACATTTACGACTAAACACTTTTTTTGGTGCTTTATGTTATTTTTTACCTGCACAAACAATTTTTCCTATGATATGAAATTTAAAAGTTACAGTTGTTTGACAAACTTTAAAAAACCATCACAGTTGTTTTAATTTTTCTCCTCATTTATTTCAACTACCCAAAAACAATACAAAAACAACTGCACAATCGATCCCGGTGTAAACGTAAAAATGAGAGATCATACTGTTTTTGTCTGACCGAATGGAGGAGAATGTCGAAGTTCTTCCCATAAATAACAACGTGAGAAGGATTGGCCTTGACCCCATTTATAGTAATTGAACTTTACAAAGAAATTTTTCTTAACAGGAGCATAACTGACATAATGCTAAAACAATAGTTATAGCTGGACAATCAAAATGACAAATACTCGAATACACGAATATGGCAATGCCCGATTACAAGATTACACATACAACCAACTTTGAGAAATATATAGATAGATTGCATAAAATATAATTCTTTGAGTGGAAAGGGTCTCGAGAGCAAAGCCTGGTTGCTCCAAATCTTCTGAAAGAGCAAATTGAAAGTTTGTTTCAGTATATGTTTTGTTGTTGCTATGGAAACGCTACTAAACAGTTGGAGTTCGTTTACAATCTCTAGATATCTGTATAAGCAAGACTTGGATGTCTGTACAGGTAATTTATTTTATCAGGAGCCACGTGAAAAGCTCAAATCACCTCATTGGGTCATAAATGTTCCGAAATTGTAAAATGCTCTAAATTAAATATGTTGAAGGTTATTGATAATAGGAAGGATGTAGCAGTCTATAAATATTCATATTAGGTTATGGGAAAATGTGATCAGAAGGTTAAATACAAAACAAATAAGTGGGTTCCTAGAATTATTTTACGAATTGTCCAAATTTGAGCAAAATTGTGTTTCTGAATAGCACAATATAAAATCAATTTGGAGTTGTGCACACTTGGTAGAAAGAGAGAGAGTTGAAGTAAACTTGGCCATGACTACAATGACATCAAAGATGAACATAAAGATTTCATCAGAACATTTTAGTATTTTTCTATCTCTTGCAATCATTTTTGCTATTTTAGACAACTTGACTGCGAGAATGTTTAAAGATTAAAATTGATAAAACTCATTTGCTCTTAAAACACTCATAAGATAAATACGTGCAAAGTGACATCACTAGTAGTTATCGCTGCGATAGTCGATATCTGTTTATGCGTTCATGTTGAAGACTTATGCTTTTCTCTACAGTCAAAGCTTTTGCAATTACATACCTCATAATCAAACTTTTGTTGGATCTTGTGAGGATCTATTATTGATTGGACCAACTGTTCAATAGATCAATGATATCGATTACGATTGCATGACATACAATACTATAAATTAATAAATTAATAAGTAATAATGATCAAGTAATAAATTATAAAACAAACTATTGTCTGCATTTGATTAAGCGTTGTTACTGTATCCACACTAAAACTCCAGAGCAAAAAGTAGATGTTAGTAAGCAAATGGGAGTATAAGGAAACCTGTGAAATTGATGGTCAGCCACTTACATGTTAGATAGCTCTATGATATGTTAATCATTGTGTATAGATACAGCCATAGCTATTCCCTACATTTGCAACTCACTCACAACCAATGCGTCGCAGCTGTCTGCATGAGATAAATTTTAAACATGTTTGGTAATACTCTCATTTTTATTTTACTTCACCACTGATGCCATTTATTCGTAACAAACAACCGTCATGACACCTATTTGACATTTTAGATTGTATCTACAACACACTTTGGGTTCATGTTGCTTGACTCGAATTGTTAAACAGAAAATGCCATTTATTTTGCTCATAGAGCGTTTTTAGGCAAGTGTCAGCAATATTGTTGATCTTCTCATCACCACTTTTACAGTTATCTTTACACGTCGTCTTTATTATGCAAGTAGTATTGTTCATATCAATTTAGTTGTCTTTTGTGCATCGCAAACTATTAATAAAAAATACAAATATACTCATACAATCAATGAAAATTTTAATCGTTTAGCTACAAAACTTACTAACATATATGATGAAAACAGGAAAAATAAACATAATATATTTTTCTCCACTCAAGGACAAGACATTAGACAGCACCGTTCATAGTGAAAAGGGCTTTTGGAATATTTAATTCTGATATATACAATATCATTAGCTCAACTTACTGATTTCAATTTTGGCAGAAACAGTTTAATTATAAACTATGTGACATTAGTCATTTTACTGGAGTGGTAGTAGTAGACTTCCTGCACTCTAAACCATAACTGCCACAATCTCAAGTAGAAATTTTTTCAAACAGAAAATTAACTATGATGGTCACTATGGTTACACTATTTTGCATATTTGTGCTTCAATAAAAATTTTTCAAAAGTTTTGAGATTAATTTGCATTTTTTTCCAAAATGATGTTACTTAACCTCTTAAGTTATTGGTAAAAACCATCAGCTGTAAAATCATGTTGTTAATTGTTGGGACACTACAATGGACAACCAATGCATTACATGGCGAATGATATTGGCTATGCCATTAAAGTATTATACATAGCTGGTTATTTACGGAATAATTACAGATTATTTTTACTTGCTTAATGTATAATTCCAGGATAATACTTTTGCTATGACAGCTCTCAATACATATATATACTTGGGATGTCTCTTACCAAATCATTGTAATGTCAGTACTGGAAAAAAGAACATTACAGTGAGAACGCAACATATTATTGGCGACAAGGACACTCTTTAGCTGGACATTCTACAGTTCAACTCTACTCTAGATTTTTCCTACAATGTCTACTCAAACTGAGCAACTGATTCAACTGCTGATTCAACAGATGGCTGTTCAAAGAGAACAGATGGAACAGCAGAGACGGCAGCAGGGAGAGCAGTTGGGGCAGCAAAGGGAGCTGGTGGAACAGCAGAAACAGCAGCATTCAAAGCAGTTGGATCAGCAAAGAGAGCAGCTGGAGCAGCAGAAAGAAGAGAATAGACGGCTGATCGAACTTTTAACGCAGATGACCAAATTAAAAGCAGGGGAACTGCTCCTAATTTTACTACTTTTAACCCAAATACAGAGCTTTGGACAGACTATTTACTGCGCTTCAGGACATTCATAGGAGCCAAATGTATTACTGAAGACAGAGTTCCACAGATATTTCAAACCAATCAATCAAAAGTTATTTACAAACAACTAACTGTATGGTCAGATCAACAAACTCCCAAAAAAAAGTCAACAAACTGACAATGGAAATTATTGAGGACTACATGATGATTCAATAAAACCCTAAAACTTTCATCGTTAGAGAAAGATATCGTTACTGGAGCAAAATAAAAATAAATCCAGGAGAGATAATTCAAGAGTTAGCAGCAAGAATAAGACATGATGCTACAACTTGTGACTTTGCAAGTATTACCAATGCACAAGATGAAGCTATACGTACAAGCTTTATCTGCTCAGTCTGGAATGAAGTGATACTTAAAAGCACTATTCGAATTGAAAGATGTAGACTTTACTTTTGCTACTTTACAGAGCTATTGAAATTGCTATAAAAATGGAGGAAGCAGCAAAAGTGGCAAAAGAAGCAGTCTATGGTGCAGCAAATCATGTCAAGGTGGTAAACAACAAGACGCCAACTTCAAAACCGTCAACATCTGCAGATCAACAGAAACGCTACTGGTGTGGAAAAAATCTAACCACAAATCTACCGAATCCAGATATAAGAAATCTACCTGCAATTACTGTAAAATTACAGGACATCTAGAAGTCGTATGTCGTAATAAGCAGAAAGGTGCTAAGCCTCTGAACTTAGTGAAGGTCGTCAAAATCGTTAACACTAATCCACAGCTACATGACCACCTTGATTTACAAGGTCACGCAATGACCTTGGAAGTGGACGTTGGAGCAGGAGACAACTTCATATCCCTGGACAACTGGAGGAAAATGGGGAGCCCTACAATTAAAACTTCAGAAGTCCGTTATGAGTCCACAACAAAAGACAAGATCGACACACTAGGAGTCTGTCTCGTCAAAACAAAGCTAGCTTTACATCAACACGAGAAGCAATTACATTTTGTTGTAAGCAAAATACCAAGTCTCAACTTTCTAGGAAGAAATAGTATTCAACAGCTTGGAATCTCAGTTGATGGATTAATCAACCAATGTCAATTGCAGGAGATTAAGCACTTAGCCCAAAGCAAACAAATGCAGGATAACCGATCAACTAACCACAGATCATCATTACACAGTTGTAACACCATGCTATGCTTTATACCGTGGACCCAATAGAGATAAGCAGCCTAAATGGGTGGAATATGTTGTTATCAAGGTATTTGGCAGCAGAACAGTCAATGTTAGAGTGCTACCCAGAGGACCAACCTGGAAGAGACATCTGGAATAGCTTTGTCCTAGACATGGTTAACCAGAAGATGCCAAACCACCTGCCAAAGTTCCAACCACTCCAAGCAGTCTTCTACAATCGCAACCATCGCCTGCAGCTACAGTACCAAAGCCGAAACGACGAAATCCAAGATTACCTGATGGCAATGAATACAACAGGGACAACCCCAGAAACTCAAAAAGACAATTTAATCGCTGAAGTTTTCTCTCTAGCTGTTTATGCGTCTACAACTTTTCAATTTCTGTTCATCAGGATTGTACTTTGCGTTAAATTTGAAAACCCCAAAGAATTCATTAAAAGTCAAAATAGTTTTTGCTCATTTCTGTGTTAGTTTTGAAAAAAAGATTATCTAGACTTTCCTAGCCAATCATGGCAAAGCAGCCGAAGTAAATATCAAGCACTTTTGGTACATACACAAAAATTCATCACAAGAGTCAGCTGTAGTGTCACTGTTGACAGATTCGGCAGCAATTTTTTTCGATATTACTCTAGGATACTTCAGCCTATGCACAACCCAGACAGCTTCCCTTTGTAATATGCATAGAGTTGGTAGAATACTATCTAGCTAGCCTTATTCCACTGTATTGATAGAACTTTATGACTTAGCTACTTAATGCTTTAATTTATAGAATTTAGCTTGTCTGCTAGTAATCTGCTAGTCAAGTCTTAAAAAGTCATAAATTGATGTCATTTGCATTTTGAGTCTCTTTATTCAATTGAACGTCATGATTGCTAGGTATCAGCTGCCCTCGTTGTATTCAGCAAGTGTGATGAAAATGTATGATACAAGTCAGAGAAATAGCAAACGGCAAGGAAAAACCGCAGGAAATTGATTTCAACTAATCCGCCGCATGACATTTCATTTGTTTACATGTGTGGGAGACGCTAAACCATGACTCTCTAATTTTAGTAAATATTTTTCTATGTATATATGTTGCATGTTGTGTTTGCCCTTTTTTATTGCATTATGAAAAACTTGTTTGTTATACTATAATGCTATTATGCTTTGCTTTAGTTTATGTTGTATTGCTTTTGTAATGTATTATAATCATGAAAAAGCATTAGCGGTTTTCTTTATTCCCTTGTTAGTCAGTTTGTTCTTCCTCGGTTCCATAATACGGAACAGGTAAATAATTGTATATAAAGGGAGTGCACTCAATAAGAGAGCAGATCAGTCACGAGCTCCTTGACTAATCGTCTGGTGGCCACAGGGCATTTTTGTGTCGTTTTTTTGCCAAGGTGGCACAACAACGGGGTATAACGAATCTTAAGTTTAATGGATAGAATAAAGCATCTCATAACTTTTTTACTACACCTACCGGAATTATTCTTGTCAAGCAGTGATTATTTGCCATTAAAAGATGGGTAGAAATACATAAATTAGATTTCCCTTGCGCCATGCGCAATTAGCCAAATCAGCCAATCAGCTAGGTAAACATAAATCTATGCATTTGTTTAATACGGGGCTTATTTGCCTTCACCGATAACATTTGTGTCCTTAGTCTGTTTCCGCTGTTCCCTGTTAGAAACGGCCATCCACGTTGGTTAGTAGTAGCAGTGCAAATTTAGTATCTTCTATTTAAATTGATTACAACAGCTAGCTATTATCGGTTACATAATTCATTATAATCAAGTTTTACATGCTAAGAAGTCAACAAAGCTTCGCTAATGGCAAAAAACGATAATCCAAAGTTTTTATGAGATATAGAGCACCATCTACAAACAGTCAGATCGCAACTCGCAGTGTTAGTCGTATGTAAATGCCACACTGAATGCTTGAGGAAGATTGCTAGTGAGTCAAAATAACTAAGAGCTTCCCAAGTTGCAAAGAATCTCAAACCCCTGAAAAAAACTAAGATGAGATGATAGCAAACTCATTTACTTAATATTTATGAATAATTAATCAAAGATTAAATGCATTGCTTTATTGAAAATCTTGCGTTTCCTTCGCTGTTTACTGTAGTCAGTGATCAGTGGATCAATGAGTGATAGGTGTTGATTATTATAATGAATCAAACTCTCAAGTCAAACTTCTCAGTCCAGATTTTACATATTGGTTACAAACTATACAATAAACTACTCTATGTCGTAGGTATTGTTGCTGTGTCTTTAGACACTCAGTGTTTCATACACTCAATAGCTTAATTCAATTTATGTAATTTTTTGGCTAAGACGGTAGCATTACATAACATTATAAGCTACTTATATTATTGGGCTTCATTAATAGAATACCTAGATTGGGTATTTTTTTAATAAAGCAGTAGGCCTAATACTGGAATATTTGTAATATAGCATGCCTCTGCTAATTTTTATTAAGACTTGGCTCGCCTATTTACAAAATTGGAGACTGTATTGCTCTTTGAAATGTCAAACCAATATCAACACAATGTGTAGTACCTTCATGAAACTGTATGATTCTTATTTAACTGATGGTTTGGTTAGTTTTAAGTTACTATATTGTGTCATGCAGAACTTATCAGTATTGTATTATTGTGTTATTACACTATATTATGGTGTATTGTATTATAATTATAGCTGTATTATGTTGTATTGAACTGATTTGAATTGTGTTGTAGGATTGATATGTTGCGTTATGTTGTGTGATATTATATATATTAATACATATTTTGTTGTATTTTAATCAATTTTATTATATTGTATTGTTATAGCGCTCACATATCAATTATTACCTTACAGAAGTATGCGATGTATGAGTTAACTAAGTATTGTTGTGGTTAAAGCTAAAGGGGGTACATCTATTACTTTTATGTAGGGCTATGCACATTGCGTACACGTTCAAATCAGTCTTGTAGCTCTTCCTATTTTCAAGTTTTAAATTTATTGTTACATGCTTTGATAGATCGTTTTTCTGGTAGGTTATGATCGATAAATATTGCACCATAAATGTATGTCAGCTCCTATATGTCTATATGATCATTTTGTATTTTGAACTCATTGTCTGTAATGGATGCGATTCTTTACATTGTAGTCAGCCGCCAGGGACTCGATATGACAAACATTTCTCGCCATCACCTTCGCCACTGATCTGCCAGAAACACTCTTCATACTCGTTACATTGATACCTGTACAACTCCTGATTGACAGGCTATACTGTATACCCCATTGGGTACACTGGTTGTGACGCAGACTAACTAACGAATCTAATGTAAACTTAATCTTTTAAATGAAATTATTATATTGCTGGGCAGCATGTGACAAGCATAAAGTATTTATTATGCTTATCTTAGTACTTTCCATTGGTACATGTTATTTCTTTTTTTTAACTGACATTTATATGCGAAATTCTGGCTTAGCTTTAGATTTATTGTACTAGTAGCATGTTAAAACCATGCAGTATTTGGAAACCATGTATGGTTGAAATGTTGAATGTAGCCAGTATTATGGAATGTATGGTGCAGTATGTTTGATGACAACCAACTTTCTGGATGATTAATTAATATCATGTCTTTGTATGGGTATCTTAGTACTTTGTATGATTATTATATAGCATGTTTACCAAAGTACATAGTCTGTTTATCATGATACATCAAAAACTGTTAATTGATTCTAGAAAGCATATTGCAAAGTATTTAATAAAACTATTACATAATTATAATCTTAAAGCTCATCATCACCGTCTAATTGATTACCATCATCAATCTCGTCAGACATTTCATTACTGCACTCGACACAGCCACATAGACTTGTGCAAGCTTTGTTTGCATGAGCAACTGGTCCATTGGACAAACTGCCTAGGGATAGCTCTTTGCTCATCAGGAAAGCATTGCCCAAAAATCTCATCATCGTCTTTACTCTAGACATGGTTTGTGGAACCTGGGGGCACCATTAATGGTTGAATTTCTCACTGCTGTATTGCTGCTTAGTAATTGACCCTCATTAAATGCCGACGGAGAGAACCCTCTTGGTGGAAGGTTTTTTTTTCATAAGATGCCCTTGATGAGAACAACCTGTATCTGGCATCGGCTTCACTTGTAGAATCAGACTTGCCATAAAGATGCAGTGTTGAATGTGTTAGTGCGTTGAACAACCTTTTATCTATTAGAATGTGGTAGTTGATTATATTGAATTATGTAATCTATGACAGCTAGCTTTTGAAATCGGTATAGTTAGTAAATTAAAGTTTTCGATCATTACTACAAACGCCGACGGTCGCTCGGCGAGACAGGAAACTGATTACAAACCTAATTGATATCGGGGTAATTTAATACCCCGTACTACAACATGGCGTAAATGTTGGTCTACGGCTCTGATTAGCTGGTCCAAGTGACTGCACACGGCGTAAGAAAAAATTTATTTTTGTATAACTACTCACCATTAAATGACCAATTACTCTTAGCTTATCAAATAAAATAGCGGTAGGAAACTAAATTAGTAATGAATAAATCAGAAACATGTTAAAAGTGTCAAGTTACCATAGACCCCATCTTCTGCCACCTGTAGACACGATAATGTCATGTGGCCACCAGACTATAATAGATTTTCCTTCATAAATAGAAGCAACGAAAGCCATGCTTATTGTAACTCTTTTCTTTATGCAACATTCTAGATCGTGCCTGTGTAAAGGCAGGCAAATTCCTTCACACAGGTACATGAGTGCAGGTAAAAGTAATTTCTTACCTTGCGTTGGGCTAGTTTACTGTGCTTTGTGGTAAAATATTTAAATGAATCATGACATATGTTTTTGTCATTAGGCAGGAAGCATTTTAACTGCAAAAAGTTCTTGTCTGCCCTTCTCAGTTAAATCAGGTCACTGAGTCAGCGCTCAGTCAGCCACCTCTGTGTAAGCATCCACCATTACTGCTTACACACTTTGAACTATCTTATTTATACATACTATTCATTTTAAAATTTAGCAATTATTTACTATACAGCAGTAGCCTGTAATCCAGACTTATACTACTATACAATTTATGTAAGTACATAAAATAATGCTTGTTTTGTTCATGTGTTTTAATTCTGTTTTGTGAATAATGCAAATAATAATGTACATAGATGCATGTAGTATTTTAAATTAGTATCTGTATTCAAAGTTTGCTTTTCTTCTTTTTAGCTTCTACTACAGAATCTATGTTGTATGTGTGCAATGTAGCACCTGTTTGTCTATGTGTTTCTTGGCTCTAAGGAAGCAAAATCTTGTGTGCGTTTGTACACATGTATTACTATCATATTATTATTACTGTTTGCTTTATTATTATTACTGCATTCGTTGTCACATCATATTTGCATGGTATTTTTTAAACCACTCTTATGCAATTATGTATTTCTAGTCATGTAATATTGTATTATTCAATGTTTATTTCTGGTACTTTATAGTACAAGTAAATGAGTAATTAGCTTATGAGTAAACAATACAGTAAAACAAACAAATCATGTATACTACTCATCAAGTGGTCCGTTAGCAAGTGCTTTCTTGGGAGCGAATCCATTACACACCTATGTTCTACATCTAGTTGTATTCATCTTGATTTCTACTTTTACTTCTATAGATCATCTTTATATACATGAGTTGGAGGTGAGTCAAGATCCAACTGATACATTAGCAGTTTCAGGCCAAAACCCCCTCATCACACAACATGTAATCCAATCAGTCATGGCTTAATTAGTGCTAGCCTTCTATAAATAGCCTAGCATGACTAATTTTGTACTTGCTTTTACCTGTCGGTCAAAAATAATTATTTTATTATTAGGGTGTAATCAGTATTAAGAAAGAATAAACTATTTAGAATACATAAAAAGTAGGATATAGTTCCATAGTATGTGGCTTATTTCTATTGTAACACTTGTGATATTTATTAAATGATATAAGAACTTCTCCTTTGCTGTATATCTATGCAGAGGTTCAAGGTTCTTGTTTAATTGTCATGTCAATATATAACTGAGTACATGCAATAGTGACGGCTCAGTTGATGAGACTTGTCAGTCTTACACTTCTGTTTGTGTGATGGCTGCTTCCAACCTGTTTTAACCGATATGTTGAAATATTTTTTACCATTTGTGCACATACAAAAACTATAATTTTTTAATCCATATTGCTTCTTATGTTAGCAGCTGTTTCAACTCATAAGAGTTGGTTAGTTAACTTTGGATTCCATTAGTCTACATCAGGTAATTCAATGTATGTATCATTCGACTCAAGGAGCTCTGCTATTGTAGTGATAAAGTTTCTTTTGGTCTTTACTGGTGTTATGTCAGTCCATGCCTGTTTTTACCGATCTTCTAATGTACCAGCCTTTTACCAGTCTAATTTATGCCAATAACTGTTGTTCATAGAGACCTCACTGGCAGTAGGTAGGCGACTTGACTCCCTACACATTGTTTACAACTTCTGCCTGAGATCTTTGTTAATAGTAAATGTTTGTAGGCCGCTATAATCACTTAGTTGTCATCCAACAAGATTGCAGTCCTTATATATATGTACCTTTTTGCATTGACAGCTCATAGGCATTATTAGATGATTTCATACCTTAATTGCTCGACTGAGCTCATAATTGGAAGTTGTCTTGCCATGGCACCAGCGATGAACCATATAAAAAGTTTTTATTTGTAGTGAAATGCCACGAGGGATGCATACTGTCTAAATTGTGTTTTTTATATCAATATCGGTCATATTTGATCACAATTTCACCAAATATAAATGAAGGCAATTTTCAACTATGAAATTATGGTTCAATCTGACTAAATAACTTCATGTCAAAAGTTTTTTGTCAATTTGGGAGATTTTTTTTTGGTCTATGTATACTTGTGATATTTGGTGTAAAAATAAACTTTTTCTCATGAATCATTACTTTAAAATATTCGGAATCATAGAAAATTATGTACAATAATCAAAACTTTATGTAAACCAAATTCGTGTTAAATAATTTGTGGCTGCAATTGAAGAAACCATATTTTTGCAGTTGGCACTTATTGTCTATTATGAAATAAAATAGTTAAAAATATGATTAAATACACCTGAAATAACTTATGATATTGTCTTTAAAAGAACTATAAAAGTGAACAGATCTGTGTGTTATTCTCTTTAAAGTTGACATTTTTTCTCAAGTTTAAAAATGTTTTATAAGTGTTATTAATGTATCTCTATATTTATTGCTAATTATTGTTGCTACATTATTTCATTTCATTTCCTAGTGCATGTTGTATAACAGCAATTGTTAACCAACTGATGGAACTTGATGAATTAATTCAAGTAATTTTAAAATTATAATTTAATTCTGTTTCACGATGTTATTGGAGCAATAAAGTAATTATCAAAGGCTACTTTATAACATCAGTCGCCTCCTCCATTTATTTTCCTTAACCCTGAGTTTGACAGTTTGTCTAAAACTGTACAATAATTATACTGTAAATGTTTCATGATATTATTAAATTATACCAACTACTATAGTGTTAGCCCAAATAATGGTGAAGTACTGTTTTTATCCGTTTGATAAAATTTTCTGTGGGTTTTCCAACTTTTTACTAGTGATTTACCAAATATTACTATATTGTGAGCACATTTAGATATATATTTAATAAAAATTTAAAACTTCAGATCATGGTACAAATGGCCCATGGTTACCGACACTAGTGTTGGGCCGGTATCTAATTTAGGGCCGTATCGGATATCCTTGCACATTTTTATCGGTTTTCCTGGTATTGGTATCCTTGGTATTTACCATCTTCGGTATCCTTTGCCAACTAAGAAAGTTCGGTATTGTTGGTACTATTGTTCAGTATGTGGTTGTTAGTGTGTCTTTAAATGGTTTAAACTTTAAATCATAACTGTCTCAAACAATCTTTATCGTTTTGCAAAAAGTAGCCTGTGCAAAAAACATTCTTTAGTCAGCAGTATATTGTTACGGCAAAGAGACTCCTTGTTTTAGAAAGCCAAAAAAGAAAAGAAAGATGAAAATATAATTTTCATGATAAATGTTTTTATTGTTTATTCTATTAAAAAATATAGTTATTGATACAAACGTTATGTATAATAAAGAACAGATAGATAATGGCAAGGTGCTCTATTTGTTAAATATACTGAAACGGTTTAAAAAAATCTTACTATCACATATTGTAATCAGGTAATGTAATCACACAATTATACGCAGTCCAATTAGAGTCCAGTCCCGTTAGAGTCTTTATACGTCCTCCCATCTGTGTAGAACTCCCAAACCTTCGAGGCTGGTGGCATTATCAATGTAACGTAATATAATAGTAGATACAGTAAGCGTGGAAATTTTCGTTGAATTAGTTCGCCAATGCGTGCTGAGATTAGCATGTTTGTCACAAAGCGTTTTAAAAATCTCTCCGGATATCTGTATAACCATTTACCGGTAGGTTTTTACGGATAAATGCCGATCATATCAAACCGGCCGCGGATACCTAGCTGACACCGAAAATGATTGGTTTCCTCGGATACCGAGAATCCCTCGGTATCGGTAAGAGCGGATAACCCAATACCGGCCCAACACTAACCGACACACATTGACAAAAGTGGCGAAGGTTTAAAGGGTTAACTTGGCACAATGCCAATGGCTAATTTGAGTAAGCTAGTATCCATGTCGCTGAACTTCCTAATACCCTACAGGATTCGCGAAATATAATTTATTCGCAGAATTATATTTCGCGAAAATTGTCTTTTCATGCAGATTCACAGATGAATTAATTCGCGGCTGAAAACTGTCACTCTCTAGGAAAAGTTAACTCTATTACGTCTAGCAATAGAATTAACCTTACGCATGCGCGTCTGCGCGCATTGCGCGTTTGGTTTCTAGTTAGCTTACAACTATGGGTGGATCGTGCTAAGCTATAAATTCTTTGCTGCGTTCAGAGGATTTCACAAATATTCATAGATTTTGAGGCCTTTGATGAACCAACAAATTGTGGTAAGTAATGAGTTTTTCACATTTACTAAATTAGTTGAATTTTACTTTGGTTCTTCGGTAAAACACAATGTTTATTTTTTCCATCCCTACCGCTTAATTATTGGTTTTAGTGTGAGAGAGAGATAGATTTTTCGTTGTAGATGTCATTCTTAGAAGATCATCAATCTTTCAGGGAGGTTTTGAAATTGAGGTAGAAGTGGCTGCAGCTGCTAACGAGGAGAATATATCTGTTTTAAAAAAGGAACAAAACCGCCTTTACGAGCACAAATCTTTGGCCATCTGGCAGAACTGTACAATAGTAAGCCACGAGGAGGATTCTGATGATAACTTCCTTACCAGTCATGTAGTAGCGAGAGAATCGCCTTTAACATCTACCCAAGACAGTGACAGAGCTGCTATTACCAAAATAACTAGTCAGAGAGCACCATTACACGCTAGTATTCACTTATCAAGAGTACCAGTTTAATTTTATCGCTAGATAACCGCCATAATGACTAAACTGTTTACATTTACTCCATTCATCGTTTGTAAAAACTTATTTGTATTTGAAATATTTTGTTTGTACACTCAAGTTTGTAATAAATTATAATATATCTATACATGAAATAAAATATATAATATAATCATGTTTGCTGCAGCGATATCAAGGAGTTGTTGTCAATTAAGGGATCTAAGTTGACTGGTTGCTTCTCTGCCAATATTCCTGCCTTGATGAATATTACTACTTGTCTCTAGTTTTCGTAATCGGAGTAGGTTGTTTTATTCTCAATCTGCAGTAAACACAAAAAAGAAAAAAATCTTAAAAAGTGTCAAGGAAGTACAAAAACAATAGCTGAAGTATTTAATGAAAGCGATCAGTTTTTAAACAAAATAATTAACTAATGCAGTTAATAATGGAAAAAACGTATCTGCACTGCACATCAAATACATACCATAATGTCCAGATCAGAATCATGATCGCCCTCAACTTTGGTATTCGAGATTGATGGAGTTGATTTCAATGTATAAAGACTAGGAGAGCTTTTTTGCGATGATGAAGCCATGCCGAACTACTTGTAAAAACCTTGAATAATTTTGTAGTTTGCTGCAATAGCAATAAAACACGAACCCCGGCGAGGATTTTAAAGAAGTTTTGGAACTCGGCTACGTTTAGTACTTCTGCCTAGTGGCTATTTTCGCTATGACGCCATTCTGCCTATCTTGTGACAACCTTGAATAATTTTGTAAATAAATGTGATGCATTGGCAATGGTGTTAGCTCAAAGCCTAGGCAATGATTTTAAAAATGTTTTGGAACTCACCTACGTTTAGTAGTTATATTAAAAACTAGCCTAGCGACTAGTTTTTAATTTGATGCAGTAGTTATTCTCCCTTGTGATAAAAAATAGAACTAATTATTCACGGAATTTAATAATTCGCGGAGTTGACTGTTCGCGAAATCGCGAATTTTTATATCCACCGGATATTTTCATCCTGTACGGTAATATTTACTTCTGCTGCCTTGTCATGACTGGCTAGGAGAGCTCAAGTAAATATTTCAAATTAACACAGAACGGATAAAAAATTTCTTCGACTTTTAACCTTTCGAACCTTAAGGACCGGTATTCCAGCAATGCTTAGGGCGCTCCAGAAAACCTAACCGGCATTCAGACGACTCGGTTTAGAAATGCCGTTTCAAAGTAGCGGCTTAAATCAATCAAATTAATTGTTGGGTAAGGCTTTAGACCTGAAATTTCTCATCCTCTTATAACAGTTTTCAATCATCTTTATCCACTCCGTTCGTTATAATAACAATTTAAATTGGAACGATATCGCGAAAAAAATCAATAAAACACGTTTGTTGGTAGGTCGTAGATGACTGATGCAAATGAAGAATTTTATGATAGTGACTATAATTTTCCAGTTTACTTTGAGCCATGAAATGATGAAGAACGCGCGCTCGATGGATATGCTATCATAGATATTTTTATGAGCTTTTAAAACCTTACAAATTTTCATAGTTTTATCCCGAATAATGGTGAAATACTGTTTTTTTTCTGATGACATTTGCTTTGGGTTTGCCCAACATTTTTACTAGCGTTTCATCAAATATCATTGTATTATAAGCTTATTTAGATTTATTTAATAAAAGTTTAAAAACTTCAAATCGTTTTTGGACAAATTGCCCAGGGTTACTGACACACATTGACAATGATGACCAGGGTTCAATATTCAACAATCCAGATTTAAACAAATTTAACAATTATAGGAGCGTCTCTACAGCTGAAGAAAAAGTTGAAAATGACTACTTTAAATGCAGTAGGATACGAGATATAATAAGCCTACAAATAATATAAGCCTACTTTAATATTTCCAATTTTTATGTGGATCGCCAAAGATGAAGAATTCTATCTATACCAGAGGTCATAACGGTATACTTTTGTCTCATTTCGCAGCAGACGTTTAAAGTACAAAAAGGTTTAAACTGGAATAGCTTGCATTGCATTTTCTCACACATTTCCATCACACGTTTTGAGGTGCCATTTCCATCTTTCGTAACATGAAACATTCGGCAAATATTTGTGAGTAACAAATTTGCTTGACTCGCTGTTTTTTGCCGTTTCAATCTTGCGAATGGTACAAACTAGCAAATTAACTGAGCCATAGAAATTTAGTGATATAAATGGACATCCACAAGTTTTCTATTTAAAATCCAAGCTGTGATCAACAGAAGGTTCTGTTACCAGCTGAGACATTGTGTCTGACATGCTGTCTTCCCAAGCCAGCAAAGGCTACTAGAACAGTACCTATTCCTATTGGCTGATACTACAACTAGGTGAATTGGCATGTAGCCAAGAGATTAGCCTAGCTTCTTTAAAGAGCTGTTTATTGTTTCAGTAGAATATAAAATGGCACAGTGAATAGCATTAAACCTCAATGCCCAGCATCACTGTTCAATTTAAAAAAATTATGATCAGAAATTTGATAAACTTAGTAATAAATAAACAACAGAAATAAATAAAAAGTGTGTGCTAGATAAAAAAGTTAACTACATTCCATTGACTCTTTACTGTGACCAATATATTAAATCCCCTGCAGACGAACTGCGAGTGACTAAATCAACAGTTCAGTTTGTGTGACTAGCAACTTCTAGCTACTAATTTTATATACTATTATTTATTGTTTTATTATTACCACGTATATATTATGTCACAATTTTATAAAGCACTAGCAGCGACCCTGGAGTTCTCCAGCGTTTCTCCAATTTTCCATCATCTAGCCCAGCAGGCTTGTAACATTACGATTTGATTTTTGCAACTGACAGCCACTGATTTCCAGTCGTTGTTTACAAATATCCGATATACTAAATACTAAGTGAATGCACACCAATGCACACAATATTGATGCCCACACTAAGTGAGCCATGTAACAATAGTAACGATAGGATATAGTCTGACACTAATCAAGTCATGTGCAGGTCATGCACGCTGCTTCCTGACATGCGCTAGTAAAACTAAGTCACCATCATCTCTTGTGTAATGATTTTAGCTTAATCATGCGATCAGCCTTCATACTTCCATGGAGTATAAACAAACCGTTATTCTCATAACACACTGCATCAACTGCTGACCTGCCTCTACGGTTCCTATCTCCCTGCCATTATCACTGTTTGTAGATATTTTCAAGTGAACAGCGGTTTGTTAGAGCTCCGCATCATCTGTATATCTTCAGGGAGATGATTTCAACGGACACTTGAGATTAGTACATCTGCAAAAACACAATAGAAAAAACTACAAATATTATTTTAACGCAGTATAACTATAGATTTACCTGTGATAAGAACAAAAAGTGACAAGACTATGGTTATAATAGTCATACACGGACATACGAGTGTCCCAACATCCAACTTAAGACACGAGTAAATTGACAGTATGACTGTAGAGGCTATAATATTTCACTCAGCTATGAAAAGCCCAGCTAGCCAGATCAGGGATTAGTCATCCTAGTTTATTTATAGAATATTGGCACACAGCCAAGGCAGGTTAACACTAGAATCATTGCAGAGATTGGGCAGATTGCTTGCTTATGAATTTCTACAGCAGATACATCAGACCACAGCCCATGACAGCCCATAGCGTTAATGTAATTAAATAGAATTTGGTTGTTGAAACCAATTCTCAAATTTTAAAATTGTAAAAGTAAAATTGTAAATTGGTTTGAACACTTCTACTGCTACAACATATACGAATCGAATATGATATCAGCACAAAATCTTCTGTGGAATTGACAATATGTTCTTTGTTCTTGAAGTGAAACTCAAAAGAGAAGGATTATTACGGTGTTTGGAGTTTCCAATAGCATCATATCAACTCTCATAATTGATGGACACGATGATTCCTTGATGCTGATTGGAGCGTGCACACGGGTTGAGTTGCTGTATGATAGGTGTTTCAATGGAATTAGTATGCTGCGGATTAACTCTAGTAATCTGTTAAAAAGATGAGGAACTCTAAACTAGAGATCATAGCAGCACACGTCTGTCTTACTTGGCAGCACGCTTTCAAAATACGACCAATTAAAGAGTAAAAAATGTTTAAAACGGAATATATTGTACAGCATTTTGTGTTCATTATTGACAAGCGCAGATTCCAGGCGCAAGCATGGACCATTTGATGCAAATTGCGAGAAACCAAATTTGTTTAACTTGTGGGTTTGTACAGTTTCTATTTTACGGATTATACAAACATGCATATTAACAGCATATATGGAAACAAAGTGTTATAAATGGATAATTACATATTTTCTTTTTTAAGTTTAGTGCAGAAATGAAATAGTTATAATGCATGGTGAGAGCAACAGAAGCTTCTGTAACCAGCTGAGACATTGTGTATGACATAACGTCTTCTCAAGCCAGCAAACACTACTGCAACAATATCTATCTCTATTGGTCACTGATTAACTAGGTCAATTGGCATGTAGCCAAGAAGAGAGGTCATCTTCTTTGAGAGCTTTCTACTGTTTGTAATTACAGCTTAGAGTAAAAAAAGGAATATATAATATGGAATAGTTGATAGTGATAAAGTAGTAACTATTTTGCTACTAAATTATTTTATTTACTGTGATGTAATTATGTATTCCGTAAAACCTGTTGATGCCAGACCATGCGGTTCTTTGCCACACTGCAACACCTTGCTGTACTACTGTACAACTCCAGTTGCAGTGTGCAGCCATTACACAAATAATATCGTGTGTTATACCAATGCTTGTTCAAGACGTGTCGAGAGACTCTATTATTGGATTGAGTAGAAAAATTTCAAATTTTAAAAGTTGCTATTTATTCGGTAATAACAGAATTTGATTCAGACTCAAACTATTGTTAGTTGAGAACATTCTAGAACATTAGAGTCAGCTTATGCAAGTGTAAGTTGATTCCTCGACACGCGATGGTTTCAACGTAGGAGAAAGTTAAGATACAAACGGAGGAAACGATTTTTGCCTTGACTAGGATGTGAGAGGCCACTTACGAGAATATAGCATCACTTGGCCTGATTTATCGGATCTGTTTAAAGGTTTTAACGAA
Organism: Watersipora subatra; assembly: GCF_963576615.1. Lineage (NCBI taxonomy): Eukaryota > Metazoa > Bryozoa > Gymnolaemata > Cheilostomatida > Watersiporidae > Watersipora > Watersipora subatra. The sequence continues at coordinate 12,178,009 of NC_088712.1, forward strand.
GGCTGTCAAAAATAAAATGAAACGAATGCCAAATCTGAATAAAAAATAGAAACCAAACTAAAATGTTTTAGTGAAGCGTAAAATTAAAACTTACTTCAAATGTGGGTATAGAAGTCTAAGTTATTGCAAGGTAGGGAAGTATAACAACAAAAGCACTTTGCTAAATATAATATGACTTCCATCATGCCTTCAGGTATTTGGGTTGACCTGACTCACCTGACTCACCTTGACTGATGATGTTAGTGTTGACTGGATCAGGTTGTCATCTACCCCCTTTGTATCATCACGGCTAACAGATGCTTTCTGGTGAACAGAAGTTTCTTGGATATCTACTATGGCTGTATGTATCCAGGGAGGCCATTTCTACAGACAGGAATAACACTTATGCAAAAAGATAGAAAAACTACAAACTTTATTTCAACATAAAGTAGCTATAATCTTTTAGTTTATGGTAACAAAAGTGTCGACTCTATCAAAAGTACGCGAGTGATGTTGACTAGGACAAGCCAATGCGTGATTTTCATCAGAGTCAAAGGCATACGACTGCTGTCAACTCAAAGGCATAAGCGCGCAATCGCCTTTGACCGCGATCGCATTCGACTCGACTGTGAAAGCGCTCGATTGCTGTCGATTCGAAGAAGAAAACGCGATCACCATCGACTCAAAAGTAAGCGGTCGCAGCCTTTTATAGACATTTTAGACAAAAGCCCTTGAAAACTTATATTCATTTCAAATTTGTGCCTACAATTTTACAAGTAGCATGGACAGATATTTAAATTTGTAACATAAAAATGGATAGACAAGCGAAAACTTTTTATGTAGCAATAAAAAACTTGTTTCAGATCTTTTAACATTTGAGGAACACTTGAGAAATACATTTGATAATCACATGTAAAGTTCTATCAATCTTGGCATGACCTATCAACATGTACGTTAATTTGAGAATGTTCATAGTTGTGCAGTCCGTTACAAACTGTACAAATTTAGCAATTCTATCTGATATTTTTATTAATGAACAGAAACTAGTCTAAAGTGTCTAAACTAGTCTAAACCTACTCTATACAGCAAATTTACAATTGCTAACTAAATGGGCAAGTCCTGTCCTTCGCTTGGGTACTCTATATGTCATTGTGTAAATTTAATCGATGAGTGGCTTGTGCCATCTTAAGCTGCAAGTATGCCAGCTCATAATCAAACAATTTTTCTTTTCATATAGTTCGGCTGAATGTTTAAAAAATATGCAAGCCACAGTTTGAACATTTTCAATATGCTAAACTTCAATGGATTTGAACAATTAATGAGAACGGATCGTTTCCAGTTCTATTTTTCACACATATCAAGCTGGCATATACTGGTAATATATAACAATTGTCCAACTAGTGTAGCAATTCGTACTAATCTGTTAGCGAATATTTGCAATGCATTGGACATATTCGCAAATAAACTGCTCTAACTAGTGAATGCCTGGCACAGCCAGGCATCCACTGGTTAGAGCAGACCCAAAGCATGCTGCCTGACAATGGTAAAAATGTCAACATGTTATATATGCACTGTTGTTTCACCTCCTAGTAAACCAGGTGAATAGTATTGTTATTATTGTTGCCACTGGTGTTAAAGAATAACAGAATAAAATTATTTAAAGATGACAAACAGGCAAAACGCTACACCCTGCCATTTCATCAGTAAAATTAGTACGCATGGTCCCAATATTTTGAGCTGACTTTTTATTTTGTAGACTCCTACATTGAAGATAAGTTCAAGGCTATCTTATACTGTCTCTTTTTATTTTAAATAAACAAGACAACAATTATTACTCTGATTGAGCTTATAGAGAACTAAAAGTGTGCTGAGATTTAATAGAAGCCAAAGGCGCGAGCAATGCATGAATGACACAAACGTGGTCTGCAACCGGACTACATCGGCACATTTCAAACCAAAACTGAGAGAAAAGAATATCTGATCGGTTCTTAATATAAATAGTTTCCGTTTCATTCAGATTAAGAACAATTTATTTAGCATTATGTATTACAATGCATACAACAATTGATGAGAATATTCTTGAGATGCCGATTGCTGTAAGTCGTGTTGCTCGTTACCTAGTGTAGGTTGCAAGCCAACGGTCATCCTTGCATTTCTTCTTCTTGGTTTCTTGGTCAATCGAACCCTAAGACCTCGATCCCCGAGGAAAAAAAGGGCCATCATGTACGTATCTAGATCTAGTTCAAATGTTTTCAATAAAAGTCAAGTAATATTCAAAGTAAGTAAAATCATGACTATAAAAAGTGCGTTAAAAATTTCCTCGTAGGTCGCGAAAAGTTCTCGGTAAAAAACTGTTATGATAAAATGTTTTGCTGGCTGGAACAGCCCTAGGTACGTCATTGGATACCGATCTGGTATGATGTGAGTGTGTGTCATTGTGTATATTGTTAAAATTATTGACTAAAGACTCATGCACACCGCTGGAGAGAATTTTTATAAGTAAAACCATTCGAGCCGACTTCCGTCTGTTCTTAAGCAATTCCAACCCTAATTTGTCTCTGGCCATAGTTACGCTTTCCACCCCTTAAAGATCCGCAATAAAACGCACAGCGCGCCTCTGGACATTTTCCAGTTGTGTTTCATGTTTTATGAGGTATGGATCCCATACCTCACAAGCGAATTCCAAAACGGGCCTGCACAGACTAAGATATGCAATTTTTTTGACGTTTCTGGGTGCTCCGTGTAATACTGTCCTCAACATCCCTAACATTTGATATGCTCTAGAGGTAATGTCATCTATGTGTATGTCCCATTTAAAGTCATTAGAGACATTCACTCCCAAGTATTTAAAAGATTCCACAATCTCCAAGTGTACGCCATAAAGGGTATACGATAAATTAACTTGGTTGATTGGTGGCTTCCAGCCAAACAAAACTACCTGGCATTTTTTAACATTAAACTCCATTTTCCATGTGTTAGCCCATCGCTCAAGAGATAAAAGATCTTGCTGAAATAAAAGCGTATCACTAGGCAATGTAATTGAGCAGTAATTGAGAGTCCTCTCCTGAACCCATGTTGGTCAGGGCTTAAAAACTCCTCAAGCATTGGGCTTATATTGCTAAGAATAATATGCTCTAAAAGTTTGCATGATATAAATGTTAAAGACACCGGTCTAAAATTTCCAGGGAGCTGTTTGTTCCCTTTTTCAAAAATTGGTACAATATTTGCAGTTTTCCAGATGTCTGGCAAAACTCCAGTATCCAAGTGAACAGAGGTTTCTTAGATGTCTACTAAGGCTGTATGTATCCAGGGAGGCCATTTCTACAGACAGGAATAACACCTATGCAAACAAATAGAAAAACTACAAACTTTATTTCAACATAAAGTAGCTATAAATTTTTATTTTATGGTAACAAAAGTGTCGACTCTATCAAAAGTACACGGTTGATGTCGACTAGATCACGCCAATGCGCGATTGTCGTTAGAGTCGAAGGTGCGCGACTGCCGTCAACTCAAGGGCAAAAGTGCGTAATCGCCTTCGACTGCATTTGACTCAACTGTGAAAGCGCTCGATTGCTGTCGACTCGAAGGTGAAAGCGCGTGATCACCATCGACTCAAAAGCGCGCGGTCGCAGCTGAATCAAATGCGAAAGCGCCGATCGCCGTCGACTCATACACAAAAACATGTGATTTTCTCTGACTTGAATATATTTTGTCGTCGATTTCCGATATACTCACTCTATAGACTAATAAGTACATAGTCCTCTTTTAGAATGCTTGATCAACATTTATAAGTTTTATAGTCATTTTACACAAAAGCCATTGAAAACTTTAATTCATTTAAAATTTGTGTCTATAATTTCACAAGTAGCATGGACAGATATTTAAATTTGTGACATTAAAATGGATAGACAAGCGAAAACTTGTTAATGTAACAATAAAAAACTTGTCTCAGATCTTTTACCATTTTAGAAACACTCAGACATACATGTAAAAGTCTATCAATCTTAGCATGACCTATCAACATGTAGGTTAATTTGAGAATGTTCATAGTTGTGCAGTCCGTTACAAACTGTACAAATTTAGCAATTCTATCTGATATTTTTATTAATGAACAGAAACTAGTCTAAAGTGTCTAAACTAGTCTAAACCTACTCTATACAGCACATTTACCATTGTTACCTTAATGGGCAACTCCTGTCCTTCGCTCGGGTACTCTATATGTTATTGTGTAAATTTAATCGATGAGTGGCCCGTGCCATCTAAAGCTTCAAGCGTGCCAGCTCATATTTAAACAATTTTTCTTTTCATAAATTTTGGCTGAATGTTTCAAAAAATATGCAGGCCGCAGTTTTAACTTTTTCAATATGCTAACCTTCATTGGATTTGAACAATTACTGAGAGCAGATGGATTCCTAGCTTGTCACACATATCAAACTGACCTATACTGATAACATAAAAAAATTCCAACTAGTGTAGTAATTTGCACTAATTTGTTTGCAAACATTTGCAATGCATTGGAAATATTTGCAAAAGAATTGCTGTAACTAGTGGATGCCAGGCACGGCCAGGCATCCACTAGTTAGAGCAGACCGAAAGCATGCTGCCTGACAATGGTACAAAAAGTCAACATCTTATATATGCACTGTTTTTCATCTCCTAGTAAACTAGGTGAATAGTATTTTTATTATTGTTGCCACTGGTGTTAAAGAATAACAGAATAAAATTATTTAAAGATGACAAACAGGCAAAACGCTACACCCTGTCATTTTATCAGTAAAATTAGTACGCATGATCCCAATATTTTGAGCTGACTTTTTATTTTGTAGACTCCCACATTGAAGATAAGTTCAAGGCTATCTTATACTGTCTCTTTTTATTTTAAATCAACAAGACAACAATTATTACTCTGATTGAGCTTATAGAGAACTAAAAGTGTGCTGAGATTTAATAGAAGCCAAAGGCGCGAGCAATGCATGAATGACACAAACGTGGTTTGCAACCGGACTACATCGGCACATTGTTATATGTGTTATCGAAGTATTTGACTTACTTGACAGCACAATAACATCAATGATTAATCACCGCTAGCTCTTCTCCAATCTAGACTAATTTTACTGTGGTTGATTAAGTGTAGGCAAGCCGCCTGGTTTGTTCAATGATTGATTAAAGTGTGAGTTCAATTTATGGGACTTGACCCAGATCTTTAGTGCAAGCCTCAACTAGCTGAGCTCCGATGTTGATTGTTAGCAAATAGCAACACTCTTTATTTCATGAACCAAAACCTAGTATACAAGTAGCAAAGTTCTAGAATATAAGAAAGATAACAAATAGTGAGAAACTAAGTAATATAAATCTCTTACGCCAAAAGCAAGCTTGTGTCTGCCCTTAAAGCTCAGTCTTACACGTCTGTAAGTGTCACTGCCAAAGAGGCTGAGCTACTAGAAAACGTTAGCTTTTATAGGCATTTAGGATAGCCTGAGGACGGGTATATATAATGTTCGTATCATATACTATGTTGTAGAGTAAGTCCATTGGAAGGAACACTGTCTTTGGATACGTCACATGGAGAGCGCTGATATTGTGGCTGGATGCTAGTATTGCATAATATTGTTTCCGTCAGCACCGTAATATGTCATGGAAAAATACCGGCTTAGGGTGAGGGTAAGTTCAGATAATTTTGGTAGTGCTTGGTGATGGGTGGATAGATGTAATTACTCCCAAATTCCTTGGCGGTTTCCATAGGCGGTGTTGACTCATCAGTTTCCAGATTGATGTATTATAATTTTGACATTTCCAATTAGGGCATCTTTTGATGTCTCTTAGGCGTCTCGATGCTTGTACGAGTTATATGCTTGTACGGCGGTCTGGCTACATTCCCTGCTGTTATCTTGTTTTCGAAGTATTTCCATACAACATTTCTCCCGTTGTTAAAGAACGATATGTCCTCATGTCGTATTCCGTGGTAACGTTGCTGTTGGCATAACGGTAGTAAAATAACCAGAATATATAAAATGAAATGAAGTTATAAAGTTGTGGTTAGAATAACAATATTTAAAACCCATGTACCCGAGTTTAAAAAAAATTATATAATAATTCGTAAAACCAAAACCATGAATAAAATCCAAAACATAAAGATTTTAAAAGTGGAAATAAAAGTTGTTTTTTTTTATTTTCTCAAAGCAATAAGGTTTATGTTAGTAGTAGAAGTATATGGTTGTTAGTTTGCTATATGGTTTAGGTGAGTGTCAATTGTGCTTTCGGTGTCGCGTATTATTGTCTTGGTTTTGTATTGCGTCTCCCTTGGCAAAGTAAACGGGTCCTCCTGTATGTCGGTATGTATGGGTGGTTGTATGCGGCGGGTAGTCATTGGTCTTATGGTCAGGAAAGAAACTAAATCTTGAAATAGAAACTTCACATAACATTGTAGCAAAGAAAATTGGCGTGTCTTTTTAGAATTCTAAAATCACAAAATAAATGTTATAACATGCATGACTCAGTTGCGTGTAAGACATTTTCCCTTTCCATTGCTGGAGCTACCTATAGAAAGAAAATTGTCCAAGCATCTGCTTTCATCACTAGCCTGTCTTATCCTAAAAAATAGAAAGTCACAATAGAAGTTAATAGTTTTAAACGAGTTCGTTTTCTGGTATGTGCCGTGTCTATTTCACAATAAAGTCTATCCTAAAAATTCAAAAGTCAATTTTGTTACATGAGTGAGACACGCCAATAATTGTTATATTTTTTTTTGTAGCTAAATTTAGCTCCTATCTCAAGGTTGAATCAATTGTGTGTGTGTGTGTTTAGTCAAATTAGGTAATCAATCAGATACTATTGATAAAACCATACGGCACAGTGTACCTGTCAAAAAAATATGGGTGTTAATACGCGGTAATTGGTGTGCAACAATTAGTGGTAAGCATGGGTGTTCGCAAAGAATCCATAGCGACAGCAGGGTATAAATACAGAGTGGAGGCTCTCAGCAGCATTTACAGAAAACATGGCAAGCAGAACATTTATTGACGCTGTAATAGCTGAGTTATTAGCATTCGTGAGGAGGTAAGTTGGGTAGAGAATAAGCGAGCAACTTTAGATTAAAGTGGGACAATGTTATTATGTCGAGGTACTTACCAATCGTGTATGGATCTGGTTCTATATGTGTAGACTCAGTGAGATAACTGAGAGGGAGTTCCCTGGTGCTCAAAGGCGTTCCACCTCGGATGCCAGCACACAGACGGAGGCCACCTCATCAGGGTTGTCTAGGCCTGTGCAGCGGGTTGTGCCGATGGCTAGGAGGGGGGCGCCATTGCGGATGGTGAGACGCGTTTCGGGGCGGGGAGGAAGGCTCTTCCGCAACTTGGAGAAACAAGCTAGGTGGATCTTCATGGCGTGTTTATGTATATCTGTATCATCTTGTCATTCTCCGTATCCGAATCAGTGGTTATGTAGAAGTTCCATGTTTTCGTTATAGGCTACAAGCTCCGAGGGCACTCCCAGCCGGGGAGGAAAGTTCAGAGGAGGAGGAGGAGGTAGTGGGGTCGACAAACCCGACAGAGTGTGGGCCGCAATGTCTGGCCTGGGTACGGAGAGGTTATAGGCGGTGCGTCCACGGTGCTCGGTTTTGCACCCATTGTGGCAATTTTACCCACCAAGATCTCTGGTGCGAGTGTGCCAGCGGGGTGTGATCAGTCCTATTATTTTCAGCTTTTCCTTCCTCTACTGTACACTTTAATACCTTGCGAAATAAATCTTATTAAATAGCTGAACTTATTTGTGTGTTTCAATCGGCTGTCCTTTGTAGTTTACTGGAAGAAGCTGCTGCGGCTGTCAGGTTGGGGTGTGTAGGAGAATAATGGTTGTCAATTAGTCATTATCATTGCGTCGTTGATTTTGTCAGTCGCAGCGGGGTATTTTGTGATAAATCATGTTGACCTTGAATCTTGTTAATCAACGCTTGACTGTGTAGTATAGTTAGCGTGTAGTTGTTCTATTCCTGTCTGGAGGTCGCTTTAATGGTTTGCGCAATCGTTGATCTTGGAAAGTGGGTGGAGCTACTAGTTGGCTGGCGGGAAGATATTGGCCAATGATGGAGCCCGTTCGGTGCCATATGATCAGTGTACTGTCCTTCGGCAAGTTCTTAGTCTTGTTCCCTTCATACTTCTTTGTGTAATTGAAGGGAAAGCATGTACGGTCACGGGGTTGCGTTTTTCTTGGTTGTACTTTGGCCGTTGGTTTGGCCTTATCCCATCACGGAAGCGGTGAGTCCATCTCTTTAATCATATGCGTATGAGTGATTACTAGATGATAGTAGTTCGTGCCGGTGGACGATTTTTTGATTGAATCTTTTCTTTTTAGCCACGTGACCTCACTAGGTGTACTTGCTTCGGCAAGGTCAGCGCCTGTATCAGCTTGACGACCGGTGCACCCGCTGTGGATATTACTAGCAAGGATGCTTGGATTACGGTTATGGCAGCGCGTATCACTGTCCCGACTGCTTGTAAGTGGGAACTTTTTTTCTTTGTTTTGTTGTTGTTATTTTCGTCCGTTTTCTTATTCCGTCGTGTCGGATGTCAGTGCTAATGCTTTTTTCCATTATTGGTTCCTTGTAGTGCCTGAAACTTCAACTGATCCGGCCTTTAGCCAATCCTCGGCGTGGCCCTCTCGCTTTATAATGGGAGCAGATGTCACGTCTGATCTTCCAGTGGTTGTCGGTAGGTTGTTAAACTTGTCTTAATTGAATGAAATTGAGTCACAAAAAAAATTGTTCTTTTTTTTTTAAATAGTTGTCTCGAGCGTGTAATGGTTATTGTCTTCTTTTGGATCCCAGGCTGGTGGTGCCTCTCTGTTTGGGGGGTGTGGCGGTGGTTGTTATAGTTGTTATTGTTGTCTGTTGTTATAAACGAAAAAAATAAAATATATTGAACTTGTCTTGTTAATCATAATCCTTGGGGTTTAATTCTTGAGGAAGAATTTGTCTTCAGTCCAAAATCTTGTTCCGATCGTGTAGGTAAGAACTACAGCTATTCGTAATATTCGAAATTTTCTATCCGCTTGGGCTTCGGGCTTCTTCGGAGTCCGTGAGCTCTCTCTTTCTTTCGTTCCTATTCATAGCTATGTGATGGGGTCTGGCTATGTTTTGCTGTTGCTTTCATGAATTGTGTTTGAGGTTCATATTCACTATCTGAGTTTTGATTACTTTCTGTCATCAATGGTTGATTTTCTGTTTCAGATAGGTCATCGTACTGGTCTTCTCCGTAAGGATTTATTATTTCTTCTGGAAGCTGGAAACGTACTCCCGTGCTCGCTGGTAGTTTCACGTCTTCTTCCATCATCATATCTTCTGGTAAGTCTGAATCAAGTCGTTCGTTGTCTTCATATGGAGTGGTCTTATCCTGTACCTCAGTTTTATCTTGTCCTGTTTCGTCTTGTTCACTATCTGTTCCTTCTGGTGAGTTTAATTCGAGAGTGATGTCTGTGTGTTCTCCTCTAATCAGTGGTCCAAGGTGTGGCTTAAGCATGCTGAGGTGTACTGTAATGGCTGGTTGGTCTGGGCGATCGAATGGCTGAATGGTTGCGTTAGTCTCGGTCCTGCTCTTAATAACGTAGGCATTTTTCTATCTCTTGATCAGTTTCGACGTCTTTTTCTTATAACCTCTCTTGTCATAGTAGAGAACATAATCTCCTACTTGTAGTGAACTGGGTGTAGCCTTTTGATCGTAGTAGCTTTTCTGTCTGGCTTTTCCCTTTTCCATTAGCTCTCTAGCTTTTTCCCAAACTGCTGTCATTCTCTCGTGTAATTTTGACTTGTATGTGCCGTTGTCCGTTTCGATTGGTTCCGGTGATGGTTTCGTTAAATCGTAGGGTAGTCTCATTTCTCTGCACATTAGCAGTGAGTTGGGTGAGGCTTGTAGAATAGTGTGCTTGGATGAGTTGTGTGCGAGTTGGCAGAATGGTATGTATCGAGGCCAGTCCTTATGGTCGCTTGGGTTTACGAAGTGTGATAGCATGTTAGCTATTGATTTGTTGTAAATCTCGACTTGTCCATTCGTCTGTGGTCTGTAAGGGATGGTGAATCTGTGTTCCACTCCTAGAAGTCTGTTAGTTTCTGCGATCATTTCGCTCATGAAGTTTTTAGCACGGTCGCTCAATAGAATTTTTGAAGCTCCATATCTGCAGAATATCTGTTTTACGTACACTTTAGCAACTGTTGTAGCTAGTTGATCTTTAGTTGGAATAATCTCTGTCCATTTTGTGAAGTGATCTGTGAAAACGAGTATGTGCTTCATTCCACATGAGCTCTCTGTTAGCGGTCCTTGAAAGTCGACAGATAGAACTTCAAATGGTGCTTTAGCCATCTGGGTGCCAAGTGGTACTCGTGTAGGTGCATGCGGGCTTTTCCTTTGTTGACAGGAGATACAGTGTCGGATGTAATCTTCCACTTCTCGTGACATAGCTGGGAACCAATATTTCTCCTTGAGCTTCAGCAAGGTTTTCGTCACTCCTGGGTGCATTGCTGTCAAGCTGTCGTGGATCGCGTAGAGTAGAAGTGGCCGCTGCACTGCAGGTATGGCAAGCAGTAATTTCTCATCCTGTTTTCGGTATAAAACTTCCCTTTTCAGCACAAAATTTTCACTGTCTGTAACAATTTCTCTTCTTGCTTTTCCTGCATCTTGTGGAAATTTAGATTTTGCGAGATACCTCCAAATGGGTCCCAGAAAGAAATCCTTCTTCTGATCTTCTCTCATGTCAACATCTATCGCTGATGACGGTGAATCTGTGTTAATGGCTGTGACTGCTCTTGATAAAGCGTCTGCACTTTATTTTGACTGCCTACCTTGTGTTCTACTTCAAAGGTGTAGTCTGAGAGTTGGATAGCCCATCTGGCTAAGCGTGGAGATAACTCCGGCTTCTTCAGGATGTAGGTGCATGCCGCATTGTCTGTGAAGATCTTAAAAGGCACATTCGTCAGGTAAGATCTGTAGTGTTTAACTGCCGTCACTATGGCGAATAGCTCTTGTTCACACGAGCCCTATTTCTTCTCAGCTTTGTTCAATGTTCTGGAGTAGAAGGATATTGGGTGTTCCTTTCCGTCGGCTTGTCTCTGTGATAGCACCGCCCCAATGTTGGCAGATGACGCATCTGTAGTTAGGATGAATGGTTCTTCGAAGTTCAGGAAACTGAGTATAGGAGCGGTGGTGATGCATGACTTTAGAATTTGCATAGCCTCTTCACATTTCTGGTCCCATTCGAACTCCTTGTCTTTACTTTTCAGCTGTGTGATTGGCGCAGCAATTTTTAAAAATTGCTTTATAAACGTTCTGTAATAGCCGAATAGTCCTAGCAGCCTTTTTGCTTCTGTCTTATTCTTGGGAGTAGGGAAGTTCTTTATTTTCTCTGTGTTATGTGGTGCGACTGCTATGCCTTCCTCCGATATGATATGCCCTAGGTATAAAATTTCTCTTTTGCAGAGTTGGCTCTTGGAAGGTCTGTACTTCAGTCCGGCGAAGCGGAGACGGGTGAAAACGGTTCTCAACAGCTGAATGTGTTCCTCGAAAGTTCGCGATGTCATCAGGTAGTCATCCAAATAGACACAGCTGCTGCCTTCGCTAATCAGGTCCGCCATGATGGCCAATGCTAGTCTTGTAAAAGTAGCTGGGCTGCCTGACATCCCTTGTGGCATGGTATTAAACTCATAGCATCCGAATGGGGTGATGAAACCTGATTTTTCTCTTGAGTCTTTGTGTAGAGAAACTTGAAAGAATCCTGAGCACAAGTCTATGGAGCTGAAATATTTCTTGCCGTGCATGATCTCTAGTGCGCTGTTGATTGATGAAATGGCCATGGACTGTTTCACCGTGGCTGCATTGAGTTTGCGGTAGTCTACACATAATCTTCAATTGCCATCCTTTTTTCGTACTAAAACCACTGGTGACGCCCACTTGCCTGTGCTAGGGGTAATGAGATCCTTTTCTTGCATCTGATCAATTTGTTGTTTGATTTCAGATCGCACTCCTACTGGTATGTTATATGGCTTGCTCCGTATCGGCATGGTACCTGGCAGTGTTTCTACGACGTGCTCTACTATTGATGTTCGCCCAAGCTCGGTGATCCCTTTACCTGCGATGTCTGTGAACTCATCCACGAGCTCTCTCAACTCGTTGAACTGCTCTTCCGTTAAATTCATCTTCGAGATATCCAGCTGGTCACTTGGAGATGAGCGGAGCTGCTCTGGTTCTGCACGAGCTGTTGGCACGCTGAGTAACCGTAAGTCTTCATCTAAACTTTCTATGCTTCCCACTATGGTGCCCTTTGTCAGCTCAAAAGGTGTGCTGGTTGGGTTGATAATAGGGATTATTATCTTACCTTGGACAACTCGGGTGGCTGATCTGCCAATCATCAGTCTTTTTAGTTTATCAGTGTTTCCTTCGAATAAGTATTCTTTTCCTTCATGTTTGTTATCCACGTTTGCTACGATTGCCACTTCTGTAAATGGTGCTACTTTGATGTTGTTGCAGATGTATGTGGAGCTGGTGGAGCAACTCTTTCCCATAGCGATGGCTGGTCCGTCATTGATGTGAAGAGTACATCTGTAAAAATTGTAAGTAACTGCGCCAAGTTTACTCATTAAGTCTGTTCCTAGAATTACCTCATGTGAGATGCCATCTGCTATGTAAAATCGATGTTTTCCATTCCATTCGCCTCCGATGTTCAAAATCACTGTTGATCGTCCGATGATTTTCAGAGTGTCTTTGGTTACGCCCGTAGCTGTCAGGTCGCTTGGTTGCAAGTGTAGACGCAATTCGCGAGCGAGCCTTGTGTTGATCAGACTTATGGTGGCTCCTGCGTCAACGAGTGATGTGCAAATAAATCTGTTGATCTTTACATCTATGGTGGTTCTTCTACAATCTTCTCTTGAAGCGCTGGTGACACCGTTGATCTGCTCGTGTCGTCTCTGTGGACCTTGCATACCGTATGTCTGTGAAAAGTATTCTTCCCATGCTCTCAAACATTCACGTTCTTCATTAGTAACTTCGGGTCGAGAATATCGGGGTACGTAAGGTTTATATGATGGTGGCGCACTGCTTAAGTCTTCTGATGATGAGTCGATCTCTGAACTCTCTGGTGGTGCGGATGGGTTGATGTCAGATTCTGTTTCGGATTCGTTTTCTCTTTCTGGCATATCGATTATTTCGAGTGCCGTCTCTACGTCTAAAGCATTTACCATGGCGCTCTTTCTTGCTCGGTATATAAAACATCCTTTTGTGATTCCTCCGATGACTGTAGATAAAACCATTAATGTAAGAATGATGTTACAAGCGAACGTCCATAGCTCGTAACCTGAGGCTACATGTCCTCCAAATAAAAAGCTGAATAGTGATGAGCCAAACAGTTTCTCTCTGCTCTCTATGGTGTTGTAATGTAGGATGTTATGGCGGTTCGTGACGATTCCCATAGCCTTTAGTACTCTTTTCTGTCTGTCTAAGGTAGATAGGAGTTCAGTCAGTCCTCCGTAATTGTCTGTGTTTGACCATCCTAATACGTGGGCTCTGCTAAATATGGTTTCTTGTATTTGTAGAGGCTGGCTGCCGAGGTTGATGTCCGGAATACTCAAGTTGGTGGTCTCCCCCATTGATGAAATCGTTCCGTTTGGGAAATACTCAGAAATGTTACCTTCCAGCATCATCAATGTGCCTCTTTTTGTCCTGCAATTGACTGTATAGGTGTCTGGGTGTATCACATTGTTTTTTGGATTAAAATATCCAATCTTTTCTGTGCCAGCTATTTTGATCTTCATCGGAATAAACTCTGTGCAATTATTCTCTTCCATTGGCAGTACTTCGTATTGACTGTAGTTAAGTATGGGACAAGGGTAAACTTGAAGGAAACCAGGGCCTGCTGTAGCAATAACGTTTGGTTTGTCCAGTAAATATCTTGCACTGAGTGTTGGGTGCTCTCTCAATAGCATGGTAATTATCTGTAGGGTCTCGGCTAGGTTGTGGCAGGCGTAGAAGTAAGCTGACCAGAATAGATCTTGAGCTATCTTAGTTTGCTGGTACGCAAGTGATTGTAACATTGTATTGAAGAGGGCAGCATCTCGACCTTCTACTGATACTCTTTCTTTTATCGTGTCGTTGATAGTAACATTCGTTAGTGGTGTAAGAAATTTTACCACAAGGCCTTGGTCCGAAAGCGAAACGTTAGAGTTGTTGCAGTCCATTTGCGAGTTCAGTCCTGAATTATAAAATGTTAGAGCTAGATCTCGTTTCTTAGAGACGAAGTGTGCGTCGAGAAATTCTCCTGATTCGTTGAACCATGGTGTGTATTCACATGTTTCGACTATGTCCAGGTCCCACATGAGCATCGATCCGTCATTTAATTCGCAATGTCCGTCGTTGTAATTGCAGTGACTGACGTCTCCAGCTGTGCTTTCGAATTCATCCGATCCGTGTTTCTTGTACAAGTAGGTCTCCACGTAACTGCATTGCTTCGCGCTGAAGGTTTTCTGTTGGCAGCACCATACATACATAGCATTGGTTGGTTCATTCGTAATATACATTCCATCTCCTCCATGTAAAACTCCTGCTTGGCACCTCTTATGTATTACCATGTCGGTGCATTCTTCTAATGTTACTTTCTGGGTGCTGCTTGAGGTTGTCTTGGTCTTAATGTCTCTGAAAAACGAAATTTGTGTCGTAACGTGTGTGGTGAATTTCGTGCATTGGTAGGCGATAGTCTTTTGTTTGATCATATTCTTCTTGTAGATAGTAACGTTAACTTTCTGGGGTGCCATGTCTGATTGTTTGCTGGTGTCCGTTGAGCATTCGTATTCTTGCTTTACTCGAAATGTTTGTGGAGAATCGTTTTCTCCTGTGCCGCAAATCATGGGGTTGTTTGGTTGTCCTTTGGATGCTGTTGTCCCGGTAACGCATAAGGCTAAACATAAGAGGCTGAATTGGAAGTAGCTGGCCATGTTAAATAAGCCTAACCGTCCTCCGGTAAATCTTCTGCGTTTAGGTCGTCGGTCTACGTTTTCCGAACGTAAAGTTCTAGTAGTTTCTATACAGTTGACCGTTTCAGATGAAGGGTTGTCTCCTCGGGGTCGTCTCGCGTTTTGTGAGACAGCGCCATCTCGATTAGTTGTCAAAAAATTGTGTACGAATTCTCGTGTTGATAAGTCGTCGTCAGATTTTGGAGAAGAGTTTGATACTTCGGCGACGTGATATCTTGTAGGACATCTTCCGAATTCGTGAGTCCTGCTGCAATTTCTACAGTAAGCCTGTGTATTAGCACTTCTTGGCCTTCCATATTCTTGGTTTCTTCGTGAGCTGTCATCTCTAGTTTGTGAATTGCAGCGTCTGTATTGTGGTTCTCTCGAGCGATATTCATTCTGTGTTCCTTGTTGTCTTGGTCCTCGAGGTGGAGAATATCTGTCTCTTTGTGATGAGACTCTGTCATCCCTTCTCCTTTGGTTATAGTTTCTGTTGTACGAGTTCGTTCCATGTTGTTGTTGATAACGTTGGCGGTCATCATAATTATTCCTTGAAGTCGAATAACCTCTTCTACCTCTGTAGTTTCTCGATGTCGCCTCTCTTCTTGGAAATCTCGTTTCGTTTTCTTTCTCTTCTTGCTTGATCGTTCACTAGCATGGTCAGTCCTTGTACTTGTCGTGTCAATGGTGCGAGGGGGTCAGTGTCTACTTGATTAACACTCATCGTCCTGTTTCTTGTCACTGCTTTATCTATAGCTTCCAGGTTTCTGGCTTTTTTTAGAGCTTCTTGTAAAGTAATATTCTCATGCCTCAGAATCGATCTCTGATAGCTCTCCTTTAGGCCTCCAATGAATGCGGATTTTATAACTTGATCACGGTTCACCTCCGATAAATCTTTAAAAACTGATCGGCCTGCAGCCACAATCTCAGAGTAAAAGTCGTTGATCGACTTTTTCCCTTGGCTGATGTTCCATAGGTTCTTCTCTCGGAGTGGTTGGTCGACTCGGAAAGCCGATATCAATTCCTTCTTTAGGGAGCTGTAGCTCCTCGCGCAATTAGGGTTCAGCTTTAAAACATTTCTGTAGGTCTCCCATGCTGGTCCAACAAGTTTAGCAGGTAGGGCTTGTGCTAGTCGTCTGTTGTCGTAGTTGTATTGAGCCATCATTATTTCCCATCGATCAAGGTAGTCTTCGAAGTTATCTCCTTCCTTGAATGGTTCTATGTTATCGACGTTCGGCACTACGCTGATGATGGGTGGTCCCGTCCGGGGTGGGAAGAGTAGATCTCCATTTGATGTTCTCGGTGCTACACCAGGTCCTGTGTAGCTTCCGGAGTCGTCCACGGTTGGTTTTTCACCTTGTGGGCTTTGTTCCTGGGCTTCGACATCTTCCGGGCTGAGTTGTTCACCATGTGGACTCTGGTCCTGAAGGATGATCTGGCTTCTCAGTGCTCTCCTTACCGCAGGAGTTGTTTTCTTAGCTCTCTTCTTCACCATCTCGTAGTCGGGTTGTTGTGCCTTGGGTCAGTCTGTCCGGTGTATGGGAGTAGCTCAATGACGGCTTTGGCTGCTCCTTTCGGATATTCTTTTGTCACTGCTGTTTTGGCTCCTGGGTGTGTGACTAGGCTGTGTAGGTTCTGGTCTGCTATAACAAACTTAGTTAACATGCAACCTACGAGTAACGTGCTCTAAATTATATATAGGCACTGTTATATGTATATAGTTGACAGAATTTTTTTTTTTTTAAATTGTAATTATGTTAAGACGAGTATTGAGTAAGTGACAAAGACTAGGTAGTCTATTATGTCTGTCAACGAGAAAGTTATTCTATGTAGAGAGGGTTGTTTTCCAAATGGTTGAAGTTCAACCGCAAGTATGAGTCTGTAACGTTTATATATCAGTAAACAGCGTAATAATATATACAGGATTAGTGCAATTAGCATATAAATGCAGTCAGTCGCTGTTATAAGTTAGCAGTTGTCAGTTCAGTATCTTGTCTGAGATATGTCTAGAGTTATGTGTAGTCTGTGCACTATATTAGTATCTAATTGAAAGTTTATACTCGAGTTTAAGTTTCTTATAGTAGTGTGCTTGTCTATGAGTCAAGCTGATGTAACTTGTTTTATAACCGGTGTATTATTATTATTAGGCCTTATACGTATGTAAATGTTAGGTGTAATAACCTTGAGCTCAGTATATCTACAGTCACTAATAGTTAGTATTGATATTCACTTTCCCGCCGAACGGACAGTCGGAAAGGATATGAGTTTTATTTCCCTGTGAATGAAACAGCCGGAAATAATATGACACTATGCTTTCTCTGCAAGCGAAACAGTCAGAAAGATAGGTTGAGTGTGAGCGTGTGAGCGTGTGACTGGATTAATCTGCAGAATTGAACGTACATAAAAGGTTGCCAATGTATAAATATGATTTATGCCTTCCCGCAAGCGAAACAGTCGGAAAGATAAATCAAGGTAGAGAGTGTCCTAAGAAATTTGTGAAGTTGTACGTTTATCAACTTCTGATCTGTGTTTGCCCTGGAGTAAAACAGTCAGAAGGTAGGCAATATAGTAATAACAGTGCTCAGCTGTATGTATAGTCTCGATATTCACTTTCCCGCAAACGAAACAGTCGGAAAGGATATGTGAGTTTTATTTCCCGCGAACAGCAGTCGGAAATAGAGGACACTATGGCAAATGTGAAGTGGAAGCACGCGGCTGTGAAAGTTCTAGTTTTCTCCTAGGCAAATGTAAATCTGACCTCAGATTTTCTTACAATGCTAGGATCTGCAAGCCTATAGCCAGTATGTAATGGGTGATAAATCCCAATATAGGCTGCAATTACGTGTTATGAAAGTATGAATTACGAAAGGTCTAGGCGTCAGGGGATTATTTGCCTAGCTATGTGGTTATGCTTTAGCTATACGGTACACCTATATAAGTCACTAGATCTCAGCTAACATAGACTTTTTAATGAGTCCCACAATAGATATGTGAATATCTACCTGCCCAGTAGAATATAGCGATCAAATTAGGTATTGTAAAGAGCTAAGCAACCAGATATGAATAGAGATGAAGATGTCAGTTCTATGGTAAGCGCTATGAATAATATTACGAAAGATTTAAGCGTTCAGGGTTTACCCACTTAGCTATGTGAAAGGTTGATGACCGATAAGGCACCTCCACCAAAAATGTTATATGTGTTATCGAAGTATTTGACTTACTTGACAGCACAATAACATCAATGATTAATCACCATTAGCTCTTCTCCAATCTAGACTAATTTTACTGTGGTTGATTAAGTGTAGGCAAGCCGCCTGGTTTGTTCAATGATTGATTAAAGTGTGAGTTCAATTTATGGGACTTGACCCAGATCTTTAGTGCAAGCCTCAACTAGCTGAGCTCCGATGTTGATTGTTAGCAAATAGCAACACTCTTTATTTCATGAACCAAAACCTAGTATACAAGTAGCAAAGTTCTAGAATATAAGAAAGATAACAAATAGTGAGAAACTAAGTAATATAAATCTCTTACGCCAACAGCAAGCTTGTGTCTGCCCTTAAAGCTCAGTCTTACACGTCTGTAAGTGTCACTGCCAAAGAGGCTGAGCTACTAGAAAACGTTAGCTTTTATAGGCATTTAGGATAGCCTGAGGACGGGTATATATAATGTTCGTATCATATACTATGTTGTAGAGTAAGTCCATTGGAAGGAACACTGTCTTTGGATACGTCACATGGAGAGCGCTGATATTGTGGCTGGATGCTAGTATTGCATAATTTTGTTTCCGTCAGCACCGTAATATGTCATGGAAAAATACCGGCTTAGGGTGAGGGTAAGTTCAGATATTTTTGGTAGTGCTTGGTGATGGGTGGATAGATGTAATTACTCCCAAATTCCTTGGCGGTTTCCATAGGCGGTGTTGACTCATCAGTTTCCAGATTGATGTATTATAATTTTGACATTTCCAATTAGGGGATCTTTTGATGTCTCTTAGGCGTCTCGACGCTTGTACGAGTTATATGCTTGTACGGCGGTCTGGCTACATTCCCTGCTGTTATCTTGTTTTCGAAGTATTTCCATACAACAACATTTCAAACCAAAACTGAGAGAAAAGAATATCTGATCGGTTCTTAATATAAATAGATACAGTTTCATTCAGATTAAAAACAATTTATTTAGCATTATGTATTCTAATGTATACAACAATTGATGAGAATATTCTTGAGATGCCGATTG
Source organism: Watersipora subatra (assembly GCF_963576615.1). Lineage (NCBI taxonomy): Eukaryota > Metazoa > Bryozoa > Gymnolaemata > Cheilostomatida > Watersiporidae > Watersipora > Watersipora subatra. The sequence continues at coordinate 12,197,213 of NC_088712.1, forward strand.
CTGTAAGTCGTGTTGCTCGTTACCTAGTGTAGGTTGCAAGCCAACGGACATCCTTGCATTTCAATTTATAAACATTATGGAAATTTTTCAATAACGTGAGAAGCTTTAAGATTACCACTAATCCTTAGGTAGATACATGTAGTTTATTAGCAATCTGATTCAGGCACTAAATACAACAGAGTGGAAATGTTACATTGTTAAATCTCACCATTGAATGCAGTTGTTACTCCCGAATCGATAATATACCGTACTACACGCAGTACACGGAGATCCGCAGTTACGTTCCTACTAACAATAGTAGCAGGCTATTGTCTTGAAATCAGCGAGAAAGCTTCAGCCAATCACATCGAGCCTACAACGGCTAGTTGCGTCCTCAAAGTATAGGAGGCGGAGACAATTCATCCCTGGTTTATTACCCAGCACTGCCTATCATACACCACACTGAGCCTTTTTTATGGTTAGGCTGAGGAAATATTCCACAGTCGGCTAGAGACAATTGATCAGTGATGTCTTGACCCAGCTACAACCTGCAGAACACGTGAATGCATTGACTTATTGATACTACCAATGTGGATATAGTCTCTCGTTCACCAACTAATATTGCAGCGTTAAGAAATGAATACAGAACACCATCACAAAAACACAAATGATTCTTGTTAGACTACTGCAAACTGAAAACTATCACAATTATATAACCTTGTGCTTATGTGAGCAGAGATAATAGCTACTAAATCTTTATTTTCCGATTTTCGTTTATAAATAGTCATAATATTATGAAATCTCTGAGGGTTTTAATCGCGATCAATTTTTATCAATTTTAATTTTGAAACACGTTGGTAATCAGATCATCTCATACATCAACAACAGTTGTAAATGATAGAAAAATACCGTTATAATCTGATAAAATCTAGAAAAATGTGTAAATTCATTATCATTGCCAATGTAGTAATGACCAAGATTATTTTAACTCTCCTTTTTTCAGTGCAAACAACTCCAAAATGTTCAAATGTCAAGCTATTCGGTAGCACAATTTAGACTAAATTTGGACAATTTATATCACAGTTCAATAATCATTTACAACAGTTTCACATAACCTAATATAAATATTAGTAGAGTTCTATACCTTTATTATTATGAGTAATACATTCAAAAGATTTGATTGAGAACATTGTACAAATTCAAACGCCGTCAAAAGTTGATGGCTCTCTGAGACAATCAGAGTTTTTCATGCAGCCCCTGATAAAACTTACTTGCCAAACACACCTACCTTAGATCATCAAGCCTTAATTAGATATCTAAAGACTGTAAACCAACTCTAATTGGTTGGTTGTGTTTCCAAAGCAACAACAAAATTTACTTGACTATTGAACCATACTTTCAAATACTTCTTACAAACCTTTTTTGGCTTCATTGGGACTTGAACCCAGGACCTTTAGTAACCATGTAGCAAAAATAATACTCTTAAACCATCAAGCTACAAATTCTATCATTTATAACAATACTATATTGTTATTACTATATTATTGATCAGGAGTTGAACCCGGGACCTCTTACACCCAAAATGAGAATCATCTCTCACACCAACAAGTTATCGATTAATGCCAGCAAGACTTTACTAACTAGTAATTTCTCCAAAGCAGCATGGCATATATTAAAGCACATTTTGAGACTTTTTAACAAAAGGTTGCTTAGCCAAATAGGATTGGAGCCTGCAACCTCTTGCACTCTAAACAAGAATCATATCTCTGGACCATCAAACGAATAATGATGTAATCAGAAATCTGATTTTTTTATAGTCTAAAAAGCTAAAACCATTTTTTAAGAAAATACCAACAATTTAGAATAACTTGAAATATGATTGAAACGTGAAAATCCCTCAGCAAAACTAACAAAGTCAAGAGCACAATTAAATTTTATTTAGCTACTTTATGTAGTCATAGGCCAGTCCAATTAAACTAGCTAATAGTTCTGCTACTTTCTTTAAAACTTTCAATTCTCCCAACAACTCAAACTTAGCATAATTTTCAAAAACAACATAGTCTATCAAACCCCTTCTAGAAAGTTTCAAAAGTATGATGTACCCAAAACTTGTCAACTTGTAAAGATTGAATTTCATACCTATATCAAACAATGAGCACAAAGGTCGGACGACTTCCTTCATGACAAATAAAAAAACAAATAATTCCAAAGTCTGTAACATTCAGTGTTTAGTCACATAGCCTACTGTATATAAAATAGTGGGAGCTTTTTTGTTGGTGTACGCAGGGACAGAGTCAAGTAGCCCTTGTTGTTAGCAGATAAGAGTATGTATGCCTTGCTTCATAACAAACCTTAGCTTAAGATCTTAATAAATAGTCAATGTTTGCAGGCTATGATAGCTGAGTAGCTATTCTGATAAAAAAGCCTTTAATGTATGCAGGAAATGTTTTGAGGGCATTCATTCATGTACCATTATTTAATTGACAGAGTAATTACCGTGTCAGAAATTAAGGATATCTTAAAGGAATTTAACATAGTCACGTCAAAAAATATAAAAAGTAATTCTTTTCAGTTATATCCGATTCCAATTCAAAACAGACATGAAACATGTAATAAATTTTTTTTGTACAAATATGAGTAACTGAATGAAGATAATAGTCTTGAAATGATTGTTAGTTTGACGTGTTGGGGAACCCAGTCTTAATAAAGCTTGACCGGCTTGACCAGGATTCGAACCCAGGACCTCTTACATTCAAAGCTAGAAATGTACCAAAACTCCTAGTGCTATGAGAAAGATAAAAAAACTCTAACATTTTGTTGGTGTCTCCAAAGCAACAAGAAAGCATATTAAAAGTTATCTTTTATATCAATCTAAAAAAATATTATTCAGCTACACCCGGATTTGAACCAAGGACCTCTCGCACCCGAAACGAGAATCACACTCAGAGACAATCGAGCCACAAACGATATAACCGAAACCTGGCTTCTTACTACGTTCTCTAAAGCAACAACTAAATTGGTTTTTTCTACTGTTGCAAGTAGTGATGCTTCACATTCGGGTAACTGAAATCTCAAAACCACTTTTTTTGGAACTGCAAGTAGATGTGACAAGAGTACATCCTAAAAGCAAACCTAAAAGCATTCATAATTAAAAATGTCTCAGTACAAAAAGCCAAATGAGGGTTTCACAACAATTCAAGAGTGGCACAACTCCTCACCAGTTCAATTAAAATTCAATGCAGGTAGATTAATAGCAAAGCATTTCCTACGAGGAAATTTATAAAGAAGATATTTGCAAGATGAGATATAGTGAAAATGTGCACAATACAAATAATATTGAAACAAAGTATTAACGGCGTGTAGTTACTGATGCCGTAGTTGCTTTGCTATGAGTAGCAGTCAATATCAAGGATTAGAATTTCATCTCCCAAATAAAACAATGATGTCAGACAAGGTGGGAGACACAAATAATTAAAGTTATACCAAGACTCTTCAACCTTGATTTAGATTAGTGGCCAGAATTAATCAAGCAATCATTCTCAGGTACTAGGTATTGGACAAATGAGTTGATTTTACAACAGACAAATATTAGCAATACGCAATCTCCAACTTACTGTATGCCAATCAATGGTGATTATAAAATTAGTGCTGAAACATATACACACATCGTTTCTATAGATGAGAATTAAATAGCTGAATTTTAATTACCTTAGGTGCTTCCAGATTTTGCATGTCCGCCAATAATAGTTACAACATTAACAAACAATACTTTGAAAATCTCATGAACAAACAAGCTACAATTTCCTTATTATACTAGAAATTACACAAGCGTGTTAGCCCAACCAAACCTAAAAGCATTCATAATTAAAAATGTCTCAGTACAAAAAGCCAAATGAGGGTTTCACAACAATTCAAGGGTGGCACAACTCCTCACCAGTTCAATTGCCAAATATTCTGCAAGGACTGTTGACACCTTTACAGTTTTTTACTGAAATAATATTAATTTATGAGCACAGAAGTTGTCAGATTGTCAGCTACTAGTCCCCTGTTCCACTTACACAAACATCTGTTTCAACCCCTGTTGAAATTCATTGTACGATAACAAGTAGATGAGAGCGTTAGAAAGGAAAATTCAACATTTTAGTAGTTATACTAGCCAAACTAATCTAGTTATTACATTTATAATAAGTAATTGACAGTGTCAAAACTGGTTACCCCTGTACTCTGTGTTTAGCTAACATGAAAAAATGTACTAAGCCTCCAAATAAGCTTTCACTAAACATTTGAAATATTCTCCTGGTAAAAACTTCCTTTTTTACATACATGTACATGCAAGATTGTTTGAAATAGCAAATAACTCAAAACCATACTTTTTTCTTACAGCAAAACATTTTAGTAATTTCCTTTTGAAAATTGTTTGCCAATGTAGGAAACTCTTGCTCATTTATGCAAGTTGCCAAGAGCGAGCAGGTGTTGAAAAAACAAATTACTGCCTACCTTTTTCAAAAGAACAAATATGTAAGAATTATATAATAGTTTCAAACACTGTAACATAATTACTTCAAAAGAAGTATTACCAGCACATAATTAGGGAGAAACTTGTGATAATTGGTTAGCAGTGGTTATTGAGGCAGTCTTTAATTGAATGGATTATAATATCAACCCACAAGTAAGACAATGACATCAGATGAGGTTGGAGACACAAAGAATTAAAAGTTACATTGTGACTCTCTAACTTCAAGTTCGTTCGATAGCCAGAAATATCTAAACATTATTCGGAGCTAAGTTTTGGACCGATGAGTGTTGGTCATAAAGTCTGCTATCGGATTCCACACACATTTGTGTATACCTTTAGAATTCAGTAACAAATATTAAAAGTTTTTAGAAGGAATGCAGTAGTCTAACCTTGTATTTGAATTAAAGTGATAATTGCTAAACAACAGAGTTGAGCTATGTAAAACATTAAAACCAATTATGTATGAAATCTTGTGTCATTAATTCCAAAAGTTACTTTCAATGATTATTACATACAGAATTTGGCGGCGAGCTTTTATGTCCTACCAGTATCTACTTTAATTTGTAAAATGAGTGTCTTTATAAAAAGACTCGGGATCTGTAATTCGCGTACCACAGTGATATGCCTAAGTAAGCTACAAAATGTTCCATATTAAATAAATTATATTGAGAGGTATAATGTCTGATTACAATATAATTTAGCAACTTATTTCAGAGAAATTCCTTGAAGATGTAAAAATATCGGGCTAATTGATGAAGCTGGTCAGGAAGAAACATGCATTGGAAATGCAAACTTCCACTTGTATTTTTACAAAATAGCATGAATGTCAGAGATTAAGGATAGCTTTAAAGACTATAGCACAATTGCTTCATAAAGTATTACTCGCACACAACTAGTGAGATGTTTGCCATAATTGCTTGGCAGTTCTTGAGTGAGTCCATCAAAAGGATTATAATTTTAACTAAAAAATAAGACAATAACATCAAGCGAGTTGGAAGACACCACGAAATAAATTTAAACCAGGACTCATTAGTTTTTAGTTTGTTAAATTGCAAAAAATAATCAGACATTTAATAAACATTTGCAGGTGCTAGGTATAGGAGATATGAGTTTAGTTTACCACAAAGTGTTTTAGCAACCTACAATCTTTAGCTTAGGGCAATCAATGCTGACCATGAAAGTAGCTCAGCCACATATACACACCTTTGTATTTATGAATAAGCAGAGGTCTGACCTATTAATATCTGCTGTCTAATAGTCTATAGTTGTATGCTGTCTATAATTTTATGATTGTCATTTTAAAATAGCAAACATTATGTGTGCGCGCAAACAGTTTCGCTGGTAAATGACAAACATGAAGTGTTTCCAATATTGTAATGCCTCATAGGTACTGAATAGTGTATGACTACATATGTGGTATAAAAGCTCCTTGAAGGTAGTAATAGTGTGTTTCAACATACCTACAAGCAAACAGGAAAGCATTCAATGCTAGCACCAGCTGCAGCCAAATCAGTAGATTTCTTTAAATAATGACCTTAATCTTACTTCATTGAGATTCAGCTATCTTGTAAGTATGTATTACAACAGCCTGCGAATAATAAAGCTGATACAGTCAAATCCATACTTACATGCATTTCATCAGACAAACTTCCTAAATGCAATGACTGTGGTGGATACTGACTCTATAGTGGAAGAAATTTGTATTATTCAACTTGGAAAGTTTTCAAATATTTCAGATTTTCTGACAGAAAATGATGAGGCTAGTAAAATATGAAAAATAAATTAAAAAATATATATTTAATTTGAATTTATTCCTTAACTAACTTGAAATAACTTTAATGGAAAGTTAATCTAAAGTTGCAAAGTAAGGCTGGGTATTCGTCTGTACTCAGTTGAAGCAATCAATCATGGCTTCATAGAAAGTCAGTAAATAATTTTTGTAAACCAATTTCTGCACCCAAAACCAGAATCATACCCTAGACCATCAAGCTTCGCATTAACAATTTTAATCAAAGAAAATCTGACAAGTTGGCCAGAGAGAATCAGTGATGGTTTGACCCAGCTGCAACTTGCAAAACACTGAATGCATTGACTTATCGATAGTACCAATCCGGATATAGCCTCTTGTTCACAAACTAATATTGCAGTAGCAAATAATGAATACAGGACATGTCACAAAAACACAAATGAGTCTTGTCAAGTTACTGCCTATCTATCTGTCTATTACTACCTGTCTATGTGAGCAGAGGTAACAGCTACTAAATATTTATTTTTCTGTTTCCATTTATAAATAGTCATATTATTATGAAATCTCTGAGCGTTTTAATCGCAATCAATTTTTATCAATTTTAATCTTGAAACATTTTGGTAATCAGATCATTTCATACATCAACAACAATTGTAAATGAGAGAAAAATACTGTTTTATTCTGATGAAATCTAAAAGATCGTCTAAGTTCATTATCATTGCCAATGTAGTCATGTCCAAGTTTATTGTAACCCTCTTTTACTGAGTGCACACGACTCCAAATATGTATATGTAAAGCTATTCGGTAGCACAATTTAGACTAAATTTGGACAATTAATATTACAGTTCAATAATAATATGAAACAATGTCGCATAGCGTAATGTAATTGTTTCCAGAGTGCTATACCCTTGTTATTATCAGTAATATATTCAAAAGATTTGATTGAGAACATTGTACACTTCAAATGCCATCAAAAGTTGAAGGCTCTCTGAGAAAATCAGAGATTCTCATGCGGCCCCTGATAAAAATTACTTGCCAATATAATCTATCAAAATCAAAATCTATAAAACTTTCAATTTTCCACTAACTCAAATTTAGCATAAGATTCAAGAAAAATATTGTCTATCAAAATCCTTCTAGAAAGTTTCAAAAATATGATGTACCCTAAAGTTGTCAACTTGTAAAGATTGATCTCATACCTATATAAAAAAATAAGCACAAAGGGTGGATGACTTCCTTCATGAAAAATAAGAACGCAAACAATGATTTGAAATCATTTTTATCAGAGTGTGTACGTACGCGTCTGTAACATTCAGTGTTTAGTCACATTGTCTATATAAAATAGTTGGAGCTTTTTTATTGGTGTACACAGTGAAATAGTCAGGTAGCCCTTGTTGATAGCAGATAAATGTACGCATGCCTCGCTTCATTAAAAACCTTAGCTTAAGATCTTAATATATAGTCAATGTTGGCAGGCTATGATAGCTGAGTAGCTATTCTGTTAGAAAAGCCTTTAATGTATGCAAGAAATGTTTTGAGGGCATTCATTCAAGTACCATTCTTTAATTGATAGTGTTATTACCGTGTCAAAAATTAAGGATATTTTTAAAGGAATATAACGTAGCTATGTCAAAAAATATAAAAAGTCATTCTTTTCAGTTCTATCCGAGTCCAATTCAAAACAGACATGAAACATTTAATTACTTCTTTGTACATATATGAGTAACTAAATGAAGATAGTCTTGAAATGATTGTTAGTTTGACATGTTGAGGGAACCAAGTCTTAATACAGCTTGACCGGCTTGACCATGTTTCAAACCCATGACCTCTTACACTCAAAGCTAAAAACGTACCCAAGACTCCTGGTGCTATGCAAAATATAAAAAAACTCTAACATTTTGTTAGTGTCTCCAAAGCAACAAGAAAGCATGTTAAAAGTTTCCTTTCATATCAATCTAAAAAAGATTATTCAGCTTCACAAGGATTTGAACCAAGGACCAATCGCACCCAAAACGAGAATCACACCCGGGGACACTTAAGCCACAAACGATATAACTGAAACCTGGCTTTATGCTACGTTCTCTAAAGCAACAACTAAATTGGTATTTTTTCTGCTGTTGCAAGTAGAGATGCTTCACATTGGGGTAACTGAAATCTCAAAACAATTTATTTTTTGAGACTGCAAGTAGATGATAAACCTATGAGCAAAGCATATCCAATGAGGAAATTTGTAATGACGATATTTGCAAGATGATATAATGTGAAAAATATGCACAGTACTAATTATATTGAAACAAAGTATTAACGGTGTGTAGTTACTGATGCCGTAGTTGCTTTGCAATGAGTAGCAGTCAATGTCAAGGATTAGAATTTGATCTTCCAAATAAATCAATGATGTCAGACAAGGTGGGAGACACGAATAATTAAAGTTATACCAAGACTCCTCAACCTTGGTTTAGATTATTGGTCAGAATTAATCAAGCAATCATTCTCAGGTACTAGGTATTGGACAAATGAGTTGAGTTTACAACAGACATATATTAACAGTACGCTATCTCCAACTTACTGTATGCCAATCAATGGTGATTATAAAATTAGTGCTGAAACATATACACACATCGTTTCTATAGATGACAAGCAAATGGCTTAATTTCAATTACCTTAAGGTGCTTCCAGATTTTGCAAGAGCACCAATAATAGTTACAACATTAACAAAAAAACTTTGAAAATCTCATGAGCAAACAAGCTACAATTTCCTTATTATACTGGAATTTACACAAGCGCGTTTGATTTTTGTAAAAGGTTTCACTCCACTGAAGTCGAATTGACGGAATAGTTTTTGAGAAGAAGTTCAAAATTACTAAAATAGCTTTGCAAGATACTTTCATTTTAGAAAATCTGCGAAATATTTCAAAACTTTTGTGACTTTGGCGTTTATACATGACTAGCTGCATTACCCGCCTACAGAAACAGATTCACCCGCAGCATAAGATTTATTGAGAGTTGTCATTCATACTGTATAACAACTCCAAATATATGTACAGTGTACTGAAGTTGTTGCCCTAATGCATTATTATATAAATTGTCTACTGAAATTGTTGCCCTGAAAATGCATACACATATACATGTCGATAATGTTGGGGATAACAATGGAAATTTGCAATGTGTTTTACAGCTAGATGCGTGTAAAATCTAGTAAATATTCTAGATTCATGTGTCTAGATTCATGCATCCGTTCACACCCGTCTATATTCGAAGTTGACGATCACGCACTTCTGCCGATGAGTCCCCGCCTTGGTTGACCAGTCTTTACCCGCCTCGCAGTTGACAATCGCTCTCTTCCGCTCGCCTCGCAATCACTCGCTTTGCACTCGCAATCAATCGCCTTGCACTCGCAATCAATCGCCTTGCAATCGATATCAACCGCCTTGCAATCGATATCTTTGCAATCAATCGCTTCGCAATCAATCGCTTTGCAATCAATCCCCTCGCACTCGCCAACTCATTCATCCGGAAAGCCGCGCCTTGAGACTCTCGCTGCACTTGGGGCGAAAAAGGTTTCCGGCGCATCTTCGAGTGATGCCACGGCCCCAAGCCTAGCGGTGGGGTAGTAAAGCCTAGCTTAGGTAGTAAAAAAGCCTTTGCACAGAAAATTGATTTGTATTTAACATATAACAACATTTGCCATCTAACTTGCCAGCTACATGTCATGAAAGAAGTATTTTGTGTAGTTGAAATAAATTAAGAGAGAAAATAAAACAACTGTAAAGGTTTTACAACTTTTTCAAACAACTACAACTTTCAAACTTCATATCATGAGGAAGAGTTTTGTGCAGGACAACTAATTTAATAAATAAATAAATTAACTAGAAAGGTTTTCAAACCAATGTAAATTTAAAATTTCATAACTTTCGGCGACCTATATCTTTTGATAACGTATAGTGGAACCTCAGTTCTCATGGCGCTAGATTTTATCTCGGGAAATCTTAATCCTTCAAAGTGATATTCAAAAAACCCTCAAAAGTTGCAAAAAGCTTGACAACATTTAAACATGTCTTCTGCAGACATTAATACATATTTTTGTAACTATCATTTGTTAAATGGTGACACAACTCCGAGAAGACTTAATATTTTTGTGAAAAAATCATTTCTCACTTGGTTTCAGACAAACGAAACATAAATCTTCATAATAAATCGCAAATCTAAATTTACATGCACAAAACTCTTCATAATAAATTGCTAAGCTAAAATTATAAAAGAGGCAACTCAGAAAGTGTAGGTTCTAGAAATGTACCCATAAGATTATTTATTTTAAGATTTCAATAGATTGCTTTGACAACACAGGGTGGTTGGTTGCAAAAACATCCGAGGCAAGCAATAATCCCAAGCAATGGAAGGTGATACGAAAGAAACACATAGGTGAACTGAGTTGAGAAAAGTGTTCCATTTTGAACAGAAATTGGTATTTCAGTCGCTGAAAAAGGAGTAACTCCCCTGCATAAGACGAGTTTCCTTCGAGTTTTATCAGTAATCCAAGCTACTACAACTTCTCTAACACGTAAGGGAAAAGTTACATATTAAATAAATAAAGAAGCATGGCTTACTTGCATATTTTAGCGCAAGTAAAGTTAAACCTTTTGAGAGCACTCTTGTGCAACTAATTTGGCAGCCTACGAAAACCAACAAGCTAAAGATTTAATTAAAAGCCACAGAGCAAACTTTGCAGAATAATCACAGTAACAACGAAATAATATATTTATTTATAATTTTTCTTTAGTATAATAAAGGACTATTATAAACAGTTTTAACTAGAAATAAGGTAAGTAGCAGTAGTCTATCAGGGGTGTAGATTAACTCATTACGAATATAAAAGGGGGTCAGCTAAATATGATCAAAAAACTTTAGTCTAGCGGCAGGACTACTTTTACTAACTTTATCATCTGACAATTTATGATATCTTTCAATTTACTTTGAGAAGAAAATTGGACTTGTCCTCCCTTGGTTTGCTCGCATTTGATAACATTACATAACATTTGCTTGTTTTGGTATTAGCGTTATACTAGCCTGTTTGTATTTTAGCATAATTGTATTTCAAAAATTATGCTGATAGAAATAATCATTGGATAGCAAGAATAGCAAGAGTAATTTTTAGCCTGAGATCCCTGCCATGAGCGACAAGAGCTAATGAACAAGAATCACCAATAGGCAATGGCTACCCTTTGTTCGCTAAGATTTCTCTATATGCTCTGCTCTCCTAAGTTTTACACACTTCTCACATACAATGGTAGCATCCTATTGAGAATTTTATGTTGACACCATGAAAACTTCTGAGTGAACACAGTACAGTCAGACCTCAACACGCTAGCATCCTGTGTCCTGATACTGACCTCGTATGTCAGTCCTCTTCTACATGTATCTCAAATCAATTCGTACTATGTAAAATATATAAAATTTAATTATATTATTGAAACTATTATTTTATAATTATCGTTACTGTGAATTCATATACTGAAATTAGTCCATTCCTACTCACTGAACAAAACCACCTATAATACTATGAGAGTTGCAAAAAGTGCCGGCTTTCAGCACACATACGACATACCCGTGGCCTTGTCTCTTTTTGCCTTGCTTTTCATTTCCTTTCGTCTTCAATTTTAGCCTTTCTATAACTTTTCAATGACTCAACGAGAAAATCGAACGATGCTATTTTCACAAGTGGCTTCTCCTTTGGTAAGTGGCCAACTAGAAGCCATGTAGAGAACCGCCTCATACGCTCGTATTTCACATTTACATCAGATCTATTATCAAATATTTGTTACAAATCTTTGTCATGCCTCAATATTCTTGTATGTTGGGAGACTCATATGACGAGGTATAACTGTAGCATTACACATGAGTAAACCATAGAGCACCCTTTAAACTATACATCTATGAATATTTGCATGTCACAATAGGACTAAAACTTAAAAACAGGGGCTTAAGTTTAAGAAAGTTCAAAAATTTTAGAATTCTAATCGAACTTCATATATTGAATGATTAATGATTTCCCTGCAAAATAGATTGAAAATTGCATGAACCTATAAAATATTGAGAAGCACTCAAACACCCCATGTCTCTGTGTGTCCTGTTACTTTCTGGTTGGTTAGTCACCCTCCGCTTGTCTAGCCACTGTCTCCTTGACTAGCCATTTTGTTCATGTTCAACCACTTGTTTAACCAGTTTCACCTCTTCCTGGCATACCTAACCACCTTCTACCAATCCATTAGCAGTATTAAACACTAACGTAGATAATATATTTCAATAGGTCAACATAGCCTTATAGCCATCAAGCTAAAGGATTAAATGTTGAGTATTTAATTAGTAGCCATTAGGCCAGGATAAACTCAAAGATATTGCATAATAAACCTAAAGGGGTAGGTAGCTACAGTCAGGACACACCAATGCTAGTAAGCTCAGCATTGAACCAAAGAAGTAAATAAAAAAGACGTATTGACATTTTTTGGCTAAATTGGCCATTTTTATTGAAAGCCCTTAGCAAATTTTTTGCTAACTAGCAAATTATTTGCTAACTAGCAAATTATTTGCTAGTTAGCAAAGTTACAGTAGTTAGCAACTTCGTTACTAACTAGCAAAGGATTTGCTAATTAGCAAAGATACTGCTAAGTAGCAAGTCGAAGACTGATTTAATTTCTACTACAGGGGTTGAATCAACAACCCAGAGGTCGTTGGTTCAAATTCCTGACGAGTCAATCTTTTTTCAACTTCCAACCATGACATTGGACAGACACGGCTTATATTATAGTAATGATGATTATAGAAAATATTCAGCTAACTAGGAGTTGCTCTCACATGACTATTCATAATTGAATTTTCTTTATTTTTTACCACAACAAACACTTCATGTCGCTAAGTTTACACAATACCCATTTTAACGAATTTCGCTTGGTTGGAGAAAGCTTGGGTAGTTATGAGTTACTCGCTGGCACCGGAAAAATTAAAGAGTTTACTTTTTGGCTTTGAATACATAAAATCCAGGTTCAGCCGCAATATTATGACTTTTACGCAAAAAACCGAATCTGCGAGAAACAATGGTCATATACAAAAATATAAAACTTGCACGAAAAATCTTTAAAAGGATTTGGACAAAAGTTTCTTACAGTATTAATATTTTGTTAAAATTAGAAACAGGAGCTCCATTTTAGTTAAATTTTCACATAGCTCCGCATTAAAATGGGGTCTGTATTGTAAATTTATTATGCCTTTCAACACCAAAAAAGTTGAGTAAATTAAAAGCAAAACTAGCTTTTATGTGTCTTCTGCAGATATTAGCATACATTTTTGTGAACCTTGTATTGGTAACATTGATTAGAAAACTCCAAGAAGACATACAAATATTGTAGTACAAACCATCTGTTGCTTTTTATTATAGACAAACAATACATAACTGTTTGTAGTACTTCACAGACTTGAACCTATAAGAAAAGACAACTCCTCCGAAATTTACCCGTAAAATTATTTCTTTCAAGATTTTTATAGAATAAAATAAAATAAAACTTTTGAAGTTTTGTTGTCACTGTCTGGAATATAAATTATTGAGCCAATCACAATGAAAATTACAAAGCCACAAAAACTTGAATTAACATTCATTTTAATAAATTTAAAACAAACTGCGAACAACTAGCAAGAAAGTTTGATTGTATTTAATATTCAATAAAACTTTGTGTATTCAATAAGCAAAACTTACCTTGTAAAATAAGTTGAAAATTGCATGAACCTATCAGATATGATGAAGCACTCACACATTCCATGTCTCTCCGTGTGTCTCGTTACGTTCTGGATGGTTAGTCACCCTCCGTTTGTCCAGCCACCGTCTCTTTGACTAGCCATCTTATCTTGTTTATGTTCAGCTACTTGTTGTTCAACCAGTTTCACCTCTTCCTGACATACCTAACCACCTTCTACCAATCCATTAGCAGTATTAAACGTTAATTCAGACAACATATATCAATACGTAAACATAGCCTTAGCCATTGAGCCAAAGTATTAAATGTTGGGTATTTAATGAGCAGCCATTAGGCCAGGCTACACAATCAAATCAAATGCGTAGTGAAGCTGAAGGGGTAGACAGCTGCAGTCAGGACACAACAATGCTAGCAAACACAGCATTGCACCAAAAAATCAAAAGGCAAATGAGAGATGACCTTGACCTTACAAAGATCCTGACACTTTAGTTGGTTCAACCGTAATAAAGGTATATTTATACTGACACGCCCGCAGTGCTAAATATCAAAGTGATGGTGTTTTTGTTGACATGTGTCATCAGTGTCGCCAACAGCAGCACTCTTCATGTTAGCAGCATGAGCAGTACTGTAGGTGTTTAAATACATGATATAAAACAGTATGCTATTTTAAGCGTCTAAATGTAATTTGGCAGCCAATCAGAGCTTCTATTACAAAAGAGTGGATAATGACATTCGTTATATTAGCTCGTACAATTGGCTTCCTTTTCAACATGAGCAGTTCTCAAAAACATATATTCATTTTAATTATTTATTGCATATCGTAATTATGACAAAATGATAAGGCAGCTTTAAGGAAATGATTATGCTTGGGAGAATACAAATAAGCACCTTCCTGACGTGTCACAGTATTCCAAAAGACAAGTCACCAGCTGACAGAAATGAATATAATCTTTCACAGCCACATATGGTAAGACTTCACTACAGGGACAACTGCAGCTGAAGAGCTAAACTGAATATCAACTGATTTCCTGTCGGCTAATGTGAAACGCTGCTCAAAAACTGAAGTATTTAGTAGAACCTAACATGTTTGCTTTTTGTTAATGCGTTTTTGTCAGCATGGAATTGCTTGTTCACAAATGATTTGCTGAAAAAGACATATTGGAATCGCAATGGACAGCAATGGAATCACTTGTTTGGACATTATTTAATCTTATTAAAAATTGTTGTTTTAAACAACCTGGCATTTTATAAGCATTGGAAAGTAAGTTTATAATTTCCAAAGTTAATCCAAAGGAAACTTTAGGTCAAATTTTATTCTTCATAAACTATGGAGTATTTATGACGCGCTGTGGATGGTAGGCCTGTGTTTTCAACTGTTTTTAATGTTTGTAGTTATGCTAGGCTTGCTTACACATCTCTAACTCCCCGTATCTCACCTGATGACTAGCTAAAAGATCACGTGATGCTCCATAAATTCATTATATAAGTCCTGGTGAAAGCATGATTACTTACCCTTGTTATACACGCAACATCGAGCCATGCCATTTTTATTTCCTCTAGATTTTTGTCTCCTAACATTGAATGCCGTTTTTGGGTTATAATTAGAGAACGACTGGTACTATTGAGAAGACATAAATGCATGTCAACTCTATGAAATATTGCTTCAATTATTTCTATTGTCATTGACACGACCCCGCTTACAGTTTACGAGTGGCTCTCACCATCACAGAGACTTGTTTTTTGTGGTTAAACTCTAAGACTTAAATATGGTACACTCTCGATGCTGCAATGGTTAGTATGATCTCTGACAATAATGTTTATCCCTCCACCTGTTGGTCATACATTTGACAAACAAGAGATCAAGAAGGTAAGCTGCTAACATCAGAGTATATTTAATAGTCAGAGGTATATGTCTGTAACATCAATATTCATAGTAAACTACAGCCAGTTTCCTATTATTCCTGCATACTATTGACATTGAGTAAATTCTATTGAAATACATCAATAGAGTGATGCGGCTTCATGGTATTTTTATGAAATTACTCATCATTATGAAATTACTCATCAATATCAGAATAAAATATTCCGACATCACAGATAGCATATAAAAATTTGAAAGACTGAGAGTAATATACCGTAAACCGGCAATTTGTGAGTGTCAAAACTAGCCAGAACTAATATCGGAAAGGAAATGAGGCTATAGATGAATATGAGTCTATGAGTTGATCCTATAGTAATACATGGATGAAATGTCATTTAATGAACTGTAATTTGACCTGCTGTTAGAGAGGCAATCCGCTTGTCACATCTACACTGTCATTTTTTCTCTTCGAGTTCCAAACGAAAAGGTTTGATTTTATGTCGGCCATGGGGACGCAATCCTAAAAAAGGAATGATATGGTTCTGAGAATATAAACAGACAATGGATAAATAGAACACGCCTATAAGATACAAGACATATACGATTAAAATGAACAGGACGGGTATGAAAATAATTCTAACAATTGACCAATCAGGGGTCAACTTACAGAGCCATGACAACACTCAACTAATGAAGACCTCTATGACGGAATATATAAAGGTAAGAGTGACTAAATGTTGCTTCTAAAGTGATTTAAACAAGTCTATGACTAAAAACCGAATGCTACAAACCTACAAATAGGTATTGGACTAACCACCTTAACCCTTTGAACCCTAGACGACCTAGTCAAACTGTGCCAGTCGCCCTGGGCAATGTGTCTAACGATCTAAGGTTTTGAAACTTCATTTAAACATATCTAAATGTGTTCATAATCCAACGTAATTATAGTCTAGTATCATAAAATCTTGCATTTGCATCACAATCTTTTATGACCTATCACCAAACAAGTCGTATCGGTTTGTTCGCGACAGCGTTCTAATAAAATTTGTTATTGAAACAAAGAGAGTCAAGATATTTGAAATCTGTTAAAAAAGAAAGCGAATTTTCTGGTCTAACTTGGTTTGCAAGAATTAATTTGGTTGGTTAGGCTGTTACCTAGAAACAGCTTTAGTAAACAGAGCCATGTGAATGCCAGTATTTCGGCTGCTAGGGTTTCTGACACCTAGCAGCCGAAATGCTGGAAAGCTAAAAGCCTTTGAGTTTTTTAGCTTAACCCATAGGAGACAAAGGGTAAAGCTACAAAGCTTAACATAAAATGTATAGGTCTATGGTTGAAACCCTGAGGCTACAAAAATATGAATAGAATCAAGTGTGCAGTACAAGCATACGTTAACAACATGCAATACTACTGTGCCTAATACAGACAGCCATATTTACTGCAAGTAGTAGTAGTAGTGGGGGACAGAAGCGAGTCTTCAAGTGGATTAACTAGTGATAGTCATATCTACAAATTAGTACAGAGAACAACAGTTAAAATCTCATGTTCCAACAAACTAATCAATGGCACAAGGTAATGGGTAACACTTGGCATTGTCCACCTGTTAACACTAACTGCCAATCACCAAGAGAAGACAACTGCGACTAAGACAATCGCTCAACAATGCATGGACGAAGACCATTCACGGGTGAATACCATAATTGGGAGCATACATATATTAACACACACCATACACGCGTGCACACCATGCATGGGAGCATAGTATACAGGGAGCATAGCATACACTGACACATACCATTCACGGGCGCATAACAAATACAAGCGTGTACTATGAACGAGTGAGTACATACCAAACATAGGCTCATACACAGGCTCATATACAGGTACATACCATACAGGGGTACATACCATATACTAGTGCTGCACAATATCTTTGCATTTATATTTGATTATTTGGTCTCTAAATATATCAAATATCGAAAAATATCGAACATTGGAGTTGTCTTCTATCGATATATAGTGATAGGCTTTAACATTAACTATACGAAAGGATATTGGTCAATATCAGTTAAAAAAGAAATTGTCCCCTCTTTCAATAAGAAAAGTTGACAACTCAAGTTCTGCAAAATAAACTACGCCGATATTTTGATAAAATATCGGTTTCAATATTCATATTGAATTGAAAACTGACAAAATATAAAATCATCCACGGAAATATATCGTTACATTGAATGATATCGGTTTATCGTGCAGCACTACCGTATACAGGTACATACCATACCCATATGTAGGCCTACCACACTCAAATATATTACAGTCATACCTCGACATAGGTTCTTAATACAGTGAAACTCGGATAACTCAACCTTCAAGGGACCGAGCAAAAGTGTTCGAATTATCAGAGTGTTCAAGTTATCAGAGCACTGTCACAAGTCCATGTATTCACTTATTTATTGGTAGATACATGAACATATACAAACTATAATATAAATCAAAAGCACAAATGGCTTGTTTCAAATTAAATGCTTCTAATGTAAAGTTTAAAACGTTTTTATCAAAAAGTATAGAGATTTTTCTATCACTTGAGATTGGTTTGTTGTTTGAGGTGATGTTATTGCCAGGACGTTTTTTAGATTGACATTGGCAAAACTTGATCGTTGCTGAAATGCTCAAAGAAAAGACATCTTTTTCTTTTGAGCGTTTTACCCACGATCAATTTTGCCGATATTTCTTGAAGTTTATGGAAAGATTACCTTACTTTACCTGGGATTCGTTAAGAGCAACACTCCGAGGCAGTTCAATTAAAAGTTTTACGAGGTTTAACAGTACATTGTATATCACTCACGCTTTTTGAATGGATACTTATTGAATGTACACACGTATTCTGTGTTTAGGTCAAACGATGAATAGTTTTTTTAGTTAAGAAAACGTATACGTTTAATAAGAACAAATTTTAAGACGTTTTAAACATTCAACATTCCGACGTTGATTCAACACGGAATCAACTTCGGAAAAATATTCGTCACGGGCTAGCCGGGTCACGCACTCAAGGATTTTCGCCACGCACATACAAAACAACATGCGATTTTTGTTTTGTATGTGCGTGGCAAAAATCCTTGCGCCCGTGGCCGGGTTAGTCCGCGCTATTCATCGTATAGCAGTATAAATCAAATTTCACTAAACCTTTAGAACAGTCGTTGACAAAAATATTTTGCCGATGGAGGTAATAACGACGCTTATGAATTACGAAAAGTTGAGATTTACCTCTATGGCTTGGAATAAAGTGATTTTCTAAAGCGATAGCAACCGTTTCGGTAGCCGTTGGGCAAAAAACAGTTCGTTATAACAGTGTTGAATTCGAGTTATATAGAGCCATTTATCATTGCGTGGGAACGGACCAAGCAAATCCAGTCGAGTTAACCATGTGTTCGCTATATCCGAGGGCGAGTTATCCATGTTTCACTGTATATTCTGGGACTGAGTGTAAGTATACTGTCAAAAAACCCTTGAACATGATATTATGAGTAACAAGGTGTATTTAATTTTTGCAATTCCGAACACGCACTCTAAAAGTAACGAATACCTATTTAGTTTTTATGATCTGCAATAAAATGTAACATCATTATGTACACTACTTTATGGAGATTTTACTTTCAAAACAGACATTGTGGATAACTTTTAGCCAACCGTTTGAAAAGTGTTTTTTAAATGGATTTAAGGAGAAATACTGAAGGATCCTGTTGTCAAAAGCGGCTTTAGCATACTTGGCCATATAATGGCTATATATAGAGTGGCCATTGAGAACCGGCTCGTATCTCAAGGAAGGAACTTGCTAAAAAGCCAGCTCATGTCTCGAGTATCTCTCATGTTGTAGTACTCATATGTAGAGGTATGTCTGTAACTAATATAGTAGAGTATAGACATTGTATACACATATAGTACTGTGTATACAGTGTCACAAATATATACTTTAATTACAAGTGACCAAATCCAAGTTACAAAACAATTTCTGTTTTCTGCATCAAAAATAAAAACCTTGATAAAAGAAAACTGGTTCAGCAGGATTACCTAAATTCAAAAACTAGTCAAACTTGTACGAGCGATAAGGTCTTGCTTATCTGTTACTTCATATGCAGACATGGATTACTATGAGGTGTCACACACCCATTACTCTACTACAGCCCTATGGAAACATATCTACTTGTCAGCACAGCATAGCCTTCTGCACTGACTCAACCAGGTGTCCTACACTATCTCTGTACAGAGACTAGGTGAATTACTCATCCTATGCTATTCATAGAAGGCTGGCACAGGATGTTTGGACTAGTGCCAAATTCAGTAGCTTTATTTAGTTGAAAAGGCTACTACTAGTGAGATGGGGGAGTGTAAAGCCTGGTTCCCATATCGATTGCGAGACTCCGGCGGTAACATGCGCAGCAGAATGCTTGCGACGCTAGGCTCGCCATGCCGTTCCTATAATGGTGACCTTTACCCGTAAAGTGCATTTCGGGAAGGTTTTGACTGCAGTCTTTTCGAAATTTGAGCAGGGCGAAACAATTGCGATGCCGCCGGCAACTACCGGTGGTCCTCGGCGCGTAGGTTCCTATTTCACCACTAATAGCCTGCGGTGCTGACATCGGTGCTTTGCGACGTATATGGGAACCAGTCTTTAAGTCTCAAGCTGCTGATATATCCATCAGATATTGACTCACCTCCAGTCCATGCCAAGATGATCTGTAAAAGTAGCAGTAGAGATTAAGATGAATACAGCCAGATGTGGTGCAGAGGTGAGATATTCCTATCACTGTACTTCATGTACCTACAAACAATGAACATAGGAAATCACTACACTGTCTTATCAATGAGCAATACAACAGAATAATTCACAAACCGACATTACTAAGATTTTACAAATACATGTATGCAAGGAATTCAACAACAAACAGAATCAGCTATACAATTGAGTCTGACTCAACAAAACCTGCAGTTCATGCTTTTGTGACTATTGTGTTTCTATGGAAATAGCAGAGGCTTTCCCAAATTAACAACTACAAGTTCTACAGGTAAAATGTCATGTATAACAGCAAAGAGAAATGGCTGCAGAATAATCTTTTATACAATTTATCTTAACAAGCCTTTCCGTTAAAACTTACACTCACCAGCAGAATACTACTAGACAAGCTAAATTCATCAAATTTAAAAGTGTTAAATAAATGTTCTCACAAATTAAAAGGATAGGGCTAGCTAAATAGTATTCTATTAACATCTTGCATATCACAAAGAGAAGTCTTGTGAGTTGAGTATCACAGGAAAATGGATAGAATTCGCTGACTTTGAATTCACTGCAGCTGACTCTAGTGATAAACACGTGTGTGTATGTACTTGGAGTGCTTAATATTTACTTCTGCTGCTTTGTCATGACTGGCTAGGAGAGTCCAAGCTAATATTTAAATTTAACACCAAAAGGAACAAAAAAGTACTTTGAATTTTAACCCTTTGAACCCTAATGACTAGCATTCCGTAGGGTGTGTCAGAAACCTAACAACTGGAATACAGACACTCACACGATAATGTTTACATATGCTGTTTATAAGTGACAGCATAAACCAATCAAATTAATTGTCGAACATGCATTAGATCAGAAGTAAATATTTTTATGAGTTTTTAAAATCATACGGATTTTTAGTTTTAGTCCGAATACTGGTGAAACACTGTTTTTTTGCTGTTTGATGACAATTGCTGTGGGTTGACCGACTTTCTTGCTTGTGTTTCATCCAATATCATTGTATTATGAGCCCATTCAGATATATTTAATACAAGTTTAAAAACTTCAGATCGTTGGACCAATTGCCCAGGGCTACTGACACATTGACAAGAAGGGCTAGGGTTCAAAAGGTTAGGCTGCTACAAATCCATCTTATCACGTATAAAATCTACCATTCATAATCTTGAACCAGGAGTGTGTTTGATGGGCAATGGTAATAATAACAGTATGTAACTCAACTAATACTACTATTACTGCTCAGAGCTACAAATGAAGAAGTTGTGTGCTCATGGCTTCTATGTACTATAAACAACTATGAAGGCATGATCTTTGGTCATCAAAGCCAGCATTTAAAAAGTCCATAATTGGATGTTTCTACCATAAAACCTCTTTTTACAGCCAATAAGGAACTCATTCTAAGTATGACAGCCCATACCTTCAATGTAATTAAATGGAACTTTGTTATAGAAACCAACTTTGACAAAATTTAATAATTTTATATTTAAAAGATTATGATTAAAACAGTTTGAACAATTATAGTGATATAGTAGACAGACAAACAAACTCTGAAAAATTGACTGTTTTTTTTCCGTTTTTCAAAGACTATAAAGTGATATTATTGTTATTGCTTGAAATTTCCAACCATGTTATATCGAATCTTATATTTGCTATACGATGTGTTTCTGTTGTGCGAATGATACGGATTTGAAATTGTGTGCACATAGAGCAACCATGCAATAAGTGTGGAATGGAAATCGCATGTAGAAGATTAACACAGACAATTTGTTAAAATCAATGAGGAATTCTATAACAGAAGTCATAGCGGCACACTTCTGTCTCACTTGGCAGCACACTTTTGGAATAGGAACAACTCAAGTATGAAAACTGTTTAAAATGAAATAGCTTGCCTTGCATTTTCTCGCACACTATTTTCATGTGTTCTTTCCATATTTTGTAACATGAAACAATAGAAATAAATTTGAGTAACAAAATATGCTTGACTGGCTGGTTTTGGTCATTTCAATCTTGTGAATGATACAAACTCACAGATCAACTGAGTCATGGAAATTTAGTGATATAAATGGACATCCACAAGTTTTTCATTTACAATGTATGCTGTGATCAACAGAAGGTTCTGTTACCAGCTGAGACATTATGTCTGACATGACGTCTTCTCAAGCCAGCAAAGGCTACTACAACAGTACCTAAGTCTATTGGCTGCTGGCCAATTAGGTCAATTGGCATGCAGCCAAGAGACTCCTTGGCTTCTTAGGAGAGCTGTTCACTGTTTGAGTAGAATATAAAATGGCACAATGAGTAGCGGATCAAATATTAATGCTAAGCATCATCATTTAATTTTTGAAAAAACGTTTACAAATTTAACAAACCTTAGCAGTAAATACACCATAACTGAAATTAAAAAATGTGAGATAGATAAATCACTCCTTTCTACTGATCCTTTTCTGTGATCAATATCTTCAATGACTAGTGAACACCTAGATACTAATTTTATATATTATTATTTATTGTTTTGTTATTATTATATGTTATTTAACAACTTTATATAGCACGAGCAGCGAGCCTGGAATAGTCTAAGATCTTTTTAATGCTCAATAAAATCCAGCAGTCTTATGGATTTACAACACAAATTTCTGTACAGTGAACCATTGCCATATGAATTTAATTCGTTTCAGTGCTGATATTGCAAGGCGAAAATGTCGTATAGCAGGATATAGAAAGCTATAGTGATTATCTAAAGCAAACATCCCCTTTGTGAGAATCATCAGTATTTTAAAGATTATATTAACAATAGTTAAAATTAAAATCTAATTCATTAAGCTTTTAAGTATAGATGCTATTTATCGAAAATGCGGATATCGAAGATGCAGACATCGAAGATGCGGATATCGAAGATGCCGATATCGAAAATGGGCTAAAGATTGCGATGCTAGCGCTAGCCTCCTATTCAAAAATATATTCAAAATGTGACGAAACTGATTACATCCATGGAAAAGTTTAAGTATATTTAAATGTCAATATTAGTCTTGACAAGTCTATGTTACAAATTTCTATAATATTAGTCGAATATAACTTTGTTAAAATTAGTATCATTCTGTAGAGTTTTCTACTGATTATGTTCTGATCGATCAATTAATACCAAACTAACGATTTTTGAGTTATGATCAAACTATTGAGCTCAAAACGTAACAACTATTTATTTGAAACGAGTTCACTCACAGGAAAGGAAATACTTAAAATAAACTTACATGGCAAAGGTCAAGCAAATGAGAGATAATACCAGGTGCCGTGAGGCGAATGATGATGAATTGGAGGTGTGCGCACGTTGAGAGACCTTCAAGTTCTTCAATGTCCGTTATTAAAAAGTATTTAACCCTTTCACTGCCGAGCATGTACAAATTTGGGTATCTGCCAAGTGCCAGCCATTTTACCGAAAATTGCCTATATTGCTTCATGATATGTAAACAGTCTTTTTTTTCCAATTTCAATCTCTATTTAGAAAAATTTTGTTACATATTTTAATTTGCTAACATTTTAGCCAACATTGATATGCAAAAATTCAATGGATTTATACTTTGTGCGATGATAAAGCTGTGTGATGCTATGATCGATGCGAAGCTAAAACGATCTTCCATATTTCTGACTCTTACAAAATTATTACTTTTACCACTCTCACAGACAGTGCTGCTGCTTTAATTATCTGTATAATAACGAAAATCTGAATCTGAAATGGCTATAATGTCATCAACATTACTAATTACCTGTTTTCTGACTCGCGAGCGGTAATTAGTGAACTCACACAAAAAAATGTTCGTTATTAAATTAGAAATTCTCTAACAAAAGTTTAAAATTGCTTCGTTAGTTTAAGCTAATTTTGTAGACAAACCTTCAGACAACACTCTCAATTTCATAAAAGTCTTGAAGACCGTGTGTTATGCTGTCAACGAATAATAAAATGAGGTAACTACGCAATTTCTGGGAAAGTCGAAGTAATGCGTCTACGGCAGTCGTCCCACAAAAATGCATTTATGCGTCTACGGCAGTAAAAGGGTTAATGGACATTTGCATGATGTGGAGTAAAAGGGGCTTTGTTGTGCTGATTAGATTGTGCTAATTATTGACCTACAGGTCAATAATTAGCATAATCTTGCCAGACTTAGCAGCATTCTGAACAAGAGCATATACAGAACTACTCTAAACAAAATAAAACAGCTGAAGTGTGAGAATGTTTAGAATGGAATATCCTGCTCGGTATTATCTTATGCATAATCTGTAAGTGCCATTTCCATCATTCGCAAACATAAAACATTTGATAAAAATTTGTATACATGTAAATCGGTTGAATTGCGATTTTTGCCAGTTTCACCTTGCAGATTGAGGAGAACATGGCCATTATGAAAGCATATTGAATGAACTCACATTAAGATATGATTTTGGCAACAGAAAGCAACTGATTTCCGATTATACCAACATCGAACACATTAAATACTAAGTAAATACACAAAAGTACATACGATACTGATGTCCAGACTAAGTGAGCTAGTACCAAGTATGCTACAATATACTATACTTCTACATAGGAGCTTAATGCGTTCTAAGACTGAGCTCGTGTGACAATTTACTCATTTCTCAAGGCACCATTTTGAATATAAAACATTTAATTACAAATTGATTTGTTACTACACCATGAAAACACCCCACATTAAACAAGATATTACAGTGAAAAAACGTTATTTTGTTGTTATAATTTATTGCCCATGCTAAAAAAGTAACAAATACTTTGTTGCTAAAACATGAAATAAAATGTAACAATTCCATATACGCTACTACCAGGCTTTTCCCTTGAGACAGACGTAGTGGCCAGAGGAGGTCTAATAGAGACTTGACAGCGATGCGTTCGGTACACTAAATTTGAAAATTTGAAATTTACCTGAATTAATTTAGCTCACTGAACACACACTTCAAGCTGAGTTTCGATATTTTACTAAACTTACACCAACTTACTCGGCTAAATTTTCTATTGTTTCCGGTTTTCGGCCAGTACCGATAGATATAAAGGTGAGGCGTCTGCCTAGCCAGTAGGCTGCAAGCTGGCTACTAGAGGCTAGTAGGCTGCTCATTACTCCATAGTGATGAGTCATAAAAACCAACAGCAGGACAATACCTACTGTAGGTAGTTCTTACTTTCGAGGCAGACGTATAACTTAAATGTTGAATTTAACTTTAAAAAACTTAACTGACTAGACAGATACTTGATGCTAAGTTTCATTATGTATTTTAGTTATCTTACGAAATTTCAACACTGCCACTGCTGAATTTTTATCACTGATGTGTTTTCGGCCTCGCTTTCACAGTAAGTTTTATGCGATCTAAATAGAACCTTTTGCAACCTGATTTGTCAAAAAAGCCTGAGCGATGCTGTTTTTGAAATGGGCCTCCCAAAAATCTGTTTGAATTAATTTGGTTAGAATAGCAAATTTAGATGAGTAGTGAAAGTTAAAATCCAAGCTGTGATCCACACCAGCTGAGACATTGTGTCTGACATAACGTCTTCGCAAGCCAGCCACTGTTGCTACAACAGTATCTATTCCTATTGGCTACTAAGTAATTATGTCAGTTGGCATGGAGCCAAGAGACTCATTCGTCTTCTGGAGCTGTTTACTGTTTGATATTTTTATAGATTAGAGTATAAAATGCTAAAAATGATATTGAACAGTTAATAGTGATAAAGTAGTAACTCTTTGGCCACCAAATTAATTTATTTACCGGGAAATAATCACATATTCCGTAAAACCCACTAATCATTCAGTTCTTTGTTGTACTGAAATGCTTTGCCAAGCTGTACTATGCGGTTGTAGTGGGGAAAGAGTAAACTCCAGTTTAATACTGTGCGTCATACCAAAGCTCATGTTAAACATCTCAAACAACTCTATTGTGTTGAATGAAAAATGGTTGAATTTTGAAAGTTGGTTTTTATTTGGTAATAGCACAATTTGACTTGTATTCAAAATATAATTAATCCAAAACATTCTAGAATACTAGAGTCGGCTTATGAATGAGTAATACAAATAATGTAAACTTTGTTTCAAAAGCACCTATTGACTTACGAGATATGCGTAGTGTGTACACATGAGTATACGGTTATACCTCGACACACGAGTGTTCAACGTATGAGAAAATTGAGATACAAGCTTACGAAAGTTTTTGACTTGGCTAAGATGTGGGAGCAGCTTACGAGAATAGCATTGCTCGGCCTATTTCATCGGGTCAGTTTGAAAGTTTCAAAGCCAGTCAAAAGTGAAAGCACGATGACGGGTTCCGAGTCTGAGGAAAAATACAAAAACTGAAATTTAAAAAACAAAATTTTAACTATGTTTAGGGTAGCATAAGATAAAATAATGTAAACTAATTTATGTTTCAGTGTCAAAACATTGTGGCGTACCACACGTGTCGCTGTCATGTCTATTTCAAACTACCATCTGTCTGTGCTGTGTGTCAAACTACCATCTGTGCCGCTACATCTGTCTCGTAAGTAAGAACTCCATACAGTATGCTACTTACTGTATAGACTGCTATGTACCGCTACTGTTTCATATTATGCTACATAATACTGTTACAGTTTGTTGCAGCTAACAACCACCAGTGAACTTTTAGTTAACCGTAACCATTGTGAACTAAATACCTTTTTAATGTAATATGATTTAATGGTATTTGGTTAAAAGGGTTGAAACATTATTTAGAACTTAATTATGTTAAATAAGACATATTGATTTGGAAAACTAAAAATTGACATACAAGCTCGGTTTTTAAAGGCATTGGGCTCAAATGTTGAGTTATTACTGTATCTGGTAAAATTATTCCCACGTAGTGCTGCGCGATATCATACCACATGCCAAAAGATCTATATTGGTCCTGTGAACTTTGGTGTTATGCTCTCTGGATATAGATTATTGTGACGTTTCACCAAAAACAGAGATACAAGGGAGATAATCGCGTTTTAACACCAAACAAAATAGAAGTTGTCTTTTCTCTCTAACTTTAATTAGGAAGTTTTCATGAAACCTATTTCTACCTAGCCATTCTGTCTCTGAAGGATTCTCAAAGAGAAATGAAATCTGCAGGCTCGCAAACATGTTTTCAAGAACTATTGCTGTGACGATATGGAGTCACGAAAGCCGGCCATAGTCGATGTTGATTCTGCCAATTAAACACAGATATTTATCGTCTTAACATGATATTGAAAACGTCAATACACCCGACAACAGAATCGACCTATAAAACGCCCTAAATGATATCATCCCACACAAAATCAACACCTTTGGTACAATATCGTTTTCTCGTACAGCACTATTCCCATGAAATGCAGCATGAAATTCTGACCCACCTCTGCTGATGATGTTAGTGTCGACAGGATCAATTAATAATCTACTCCGACTCGAGATACAGTAATACTTCAACTTACGAGTGCTCCAACGTACGAGAAACTTGAGATACGAGCCAGCTTTTAAGCAAGTTTCAGCACTAACATACGAGCCATGTTTGAGATACGAGCACGTGAGTCAGTTGCCAAGTATGCCGGAGGTGTTTTATGAGAACAGCATCACTCTGTATTTTTCAACTACTCAGGTTATACTTTTGTACCGTGTTTTTTGTGCGATTTTCAGTGCAGAATTATGTGAATTAAAAGTACTCTGCGTTGACAGAAAGTTTGCTAGTAAAATGAAAGATAATGCAAAGAAAAAGCGAATGATAACAGTTGATATTAAACGGAAAATTATTGAAAAATATGCAAAATGTGTATGCGTGATTGAACTAGCTTATCAATATGACAGAGATACATCCACAATTATCAAACAGAAGGACTATATTCAGGGCGTTTAGTTCGCAAAAGGACTGGCCATAGTTTCTAAACGGTGCAGCGATCTTCACGACCGCTGATGGAGAGACTGCTCAGGCATTGGATAAACAATTGGCCGGTGACAGCGTAACTAAAACGATGCTATATGAAAAGGCTATCTAGCAAAACTATAAAAATAGACATTCGGACGAATTGGCTAGTGGTCGTGCATTAACCTTTTGTGACGACACCGGCGTTCGGCCTAATTGCAACATGTTGAAAGAGCGACAAAGGCAAACGTCTTTAGATAGGATTATCTTAAAACGACCGGCTAGTCGTGAAAGCGAAAGAAAGAAAAATTTGCTAACCAGCGAGAAACTTCAAACTACGAACGCCGAAGAAATTTTAAATACGTTAAGTTAAAAATGAAAGTTTGCTTTTAGGTTTGCTTCTACGTTTGTTTTTTAAGACATCGATAAAATCCAAATTTATCAAAGTCAACTGTTTTAATGAAGGATAACTTATATCTCCCTCTCTAGCAAATGCTAGCGTTAGCTGCTATTGTATGTATTTAATTTTACATTTTAATTAATCACATTTCCTTGCATTATTTTTTAATTGTTGCTTTTTGAAAGCATTTGGTAAATTAGGACAATAACCAACATGTTTTTTCTGTTAAAATATTTTGTTTTGAGTGTTTTATTTGCATTTTTAGAGTATGGAAACCAATCAATATATATTTAATGGTTCTATATATAAATAAATTGCACCAACATGCGAGTAAATTAACATACGAGCTCAGTCTCGGAACGCATTAAGCTCGTAAGTCGAAGTATGACTGTACTTCCAATTGAACCACAGTTTCTGGTAGATCTACATTGGCCCGTATACATCCAGGAGAGCAATATCTGCGGACAAGATCATTTCTGGAAAAAACAGTACGGAAACTACAAACACTATATTAACATCAAATAATTGTAGAATTAAATATTATAGAAACAGCAAGCAATAATACGAGTGATCAAAAATACGTGATCACAGTCGACTCGAATGCAGAATCGCATGATTGCTGTCTACTCGAACCCGAAAGCGTACCATTGATTTGAAAGCAAAAGAGCAAGAGCGTCGTTTACTCGACTGGGAAAGCGAGCGATCGCCGTGGACTCGACGGCAAAAGCGAGCGATCGTCGTGGACTCGACGGCAAAAGCAAGCAATTGTCATTGACTATGATAAAAACCCTAAAGCTAAAAGACTATAAATAGTTCTATGATAGAAAACTTAAAGCTACAAAACTATAAATAGCTTTATGTGCGTAGAACCAACATATGATTAACAATAGATAATAAAAGTCTGACTACAATAGGCAGCCATACTTACTATAAGAGACAGTAGCGGTTGACATTGAAGTGAGTCTACAAGTGGACTTAGTAGTGCTAGTCGAATCTACAAACATTATAGAACAAGTATTAAATTCTAATGTTTCAATGCATTGAATAATGTCATAAGTTTAAAGGTTAAACTTGGGGTTGTTTGCCCGTTAACACTAATTGCGATCGCACTAAGCCGAGAGAAGACAACCGCCACCATCATCAAATGCAGCACATTTTTGACTCATAAAAAAAACATAGGGACATGTTGAAATAATAATGCTAAAATAAATTAATTCCAAGTTTTCCCTTGGCTTGGAAGTTTCTGCAGGAACCTGATTGTCATTTCCTTTTCAAACATTTTATAAAGCCCGTCACCGTTTTGTGATACACCATTCTATTCAGTTTTTTTCTGCAACAGGTAATATAGCATAAGTTTCTACATCAACACATTTACGACAAAGCTTGTCTATTACATGGAAAACGCCCTTGAGGTAAGAGTTTCTACGGTCAGGCTAAACTCTACAATTGCTATATGAAAGGAGACCAGTTTTCTTTAATATACAAGCCATTATTTTAATTACGTAAAAAAGTTGCTAACAAAATTCAAATTTCATAAGAATCTTAACCATACTAATTACACTGGGATCACAATACATCATTATCTAATTACACATCGGAAAGTTTTAGCTTTCAACTCTCCCGGATTTTGAGGGACCTTCCTGGAATTGAGATTACTCTTCCGCAAAAATAAGATCTTCCAGTAAACTGCCGGATTTATGTTTTGTGCTCTAAGATAAAATACCCAACCATTTATTATCAGTTGCTATAGTATTAACGCAATTCGCGTAATCTAGGATAACGAAAGGCTCTCTGTTTAGCCAAAAAACGCATTCTTATGGCTTCGTGCTTAGAATTACCGTTTGGTAATTTTTTGCCAAGCAAAGTTTTTGTGATGCTATGGCAGTAGAGTGTTACCCCTTACTGACGAGTTCAATGAGGACCATTCTCTGCATGCCTCACAGTAATGCAGCAACAGAGAGCGTTTTTTCTATGCTTAAAATTATCCACCGAGGCTAGGGCTGACCCATTTTCTCAAACAGTGAATGCTCTGATAGCCACCAAAACAAACTTTCCTACCTGCTGCTTTGAAACAGAGTTGAAAGCTGACCTACTCAAAAGTCTTAAAAGTCAGCCAAAACCTAAAACTGGAAACCTCGAGGAGCAGCAGGCTACCTCATCTCAAATCAGTGCAGACTCAAATGTAGACATGATATAACATTCCTGTTTAACTACTACATTCATTTACAGTAAAATTTTGAGAGTTTTGTGATACGTTATGTTCATCACCATGGATATGATACAACGTTTTTTGCAGAACTGAATGTAGAGCATTAGGTTCGTAAAAGTTGCCTGTAATTTGTTTTTATTTTTGTAATTCACTTAAGCATAACTTTAGAGCTGAGATACAATGTTAACCTGCCTAGGTCCCCATTTAAATACGTTTCTGCTAGAGCGAGTCTTTCGAGGCTCATTTCTCTCTCATTTGCAGTGGACCGGGTTGACAGGTCTGTCTGGCATATGTTGGCTTCATAACGGCTCATCTTAGTACCTACACAAGCATTTGATCACGTATCACAGAGTTAACAGATTCTACCAAAATTTTGACATCATCAATTTATGATATCAGTCTGTCATTCAGAACAAACAAAGAAGTCAGTTTTTACTTTACTCAAAATTCACAGAACGATATTGCTGTTTCTTTTCAATTTAAGATAAAAAAATTGAAAGCATTGTCTTAAACTTATTGTTGGTGGTTTAAATTAAAATTGTTCAACTTTGGGTCTAAGATATTTCTGATTAATACTTTTCTATTAAAAAATGGGGTCTGCAATTGGGTCACACTGCAAAAACGATAGCGTTATTCGCTTGCAGACAATTTTTTCGAACTCAGAAAACTAGTCAGACCTTTGCAGTGCGATAAAGCCTTGTTCTTCTGTTACTCCATATGCAGACATACATAGCCATGAGGCCTCACACAACCATCACTCTACTACAGCACCCTATGGAGACATATCCACTTGTAGGCACAGCATAGCCTTCTGCACTGGCTACCCAGGTGTCCCTACACTATCACTGTATGGAGACTTAGTAGACTACTCATCCTAGGCTATTTATAGAAGGCTGGCACAGGATGTTTGGACTAGTGCCAAATTCAGTGGCCTTATGTAGTTGAAAAGGCTACTACTAGTGAGATGGGAGTGTAAAGTCTGGTTTCCATATGACAGCGCAAGGTGCGCAACAAGGCGCACGACGTCGTGCGTAGGCCAGCTGTGATATGGAAATGTCAACGCACGACGATCGCGCGACGTGCGCACCCATATGACACCCATATGGTTTTCATATGACCGCGCAATTTCGCAACGGAGAACTGTTTTTCCGAAGAAATATGTCTCTCCTACGAAAAAGTAAGGAAATTATCTACCCTGTCCAATGCAAGCGCGGCGCCTACACGCGATATGGAAACACTGCATCGCGGTCCAAGAAATGCATTGCGCACAATCACCGGACCGCGCAGATGCGTGCGCTGTCATATGGAAACCAGGCTTCAACCCAACCGCTAATATATCCATGAGATCTTGACTCACCTCTAGTCCATGCCAAAACGATACATGAAAATAACAGTAGAAATCAATCTGAATACAACCAGATGTGTAGCAGAGATGAGACGTTCCTACCACTGCACTTCTGTACCTATAACCAATGAATATAGAAAATCACTGCACCATCTCATCATGAGCAATACAAAAGAATAATTCATTAACCCCATTGTTAAAGTTTTACAAATATGTAAGGAATTCAACAACAATTCTACTAACGGTCATGCATATCACAAAGGGAAGTCATGCGAGTTGAGTAAAGGCTAAAAGTACATCGGAGGAACATGGATAGAATTCGCTGACTTTGAATTCTTTGCAGCTGGCCCTAGTGATAAACACTAGTGTTTATGTACTTGGAGTGCTTAATATTTACTTCTGTTGCCTTGTCATGACTGGCTAAGAGAGCTCAAGTAAATATTTCAAATTAACACAGAACGGATAAAAAATTTCTTCGACTTTTAACCTTTCGAACCTTAAGGACCGGTATTCCAGCAATGCTTAGGGCGCTCCAGAAAACCTAACCGGCATTCAGACGACTCGGTTTAGAAATGCCATTTCAAAGTAGCGGCTTAAATCAATCAAATTAATTGTTGGGTAAGGCTTTAGACCAGAAATTTCTCATCCTCTTATAACAGTTTTCAATCATCTTTATCCACTCCGTTCGTTATAATAACAATTTAAATTGGAACGATATCGCGAAAAAATCAATAAAACACGTTTGTTGGTAGGTCGTAGATGACTGATGCAAATGAAGAATTTTATGATAGTGACTATAATTTTCCAGTTTATTTTGAGCCATGAAATGATGAAGAACGCGCGTTCGATGGATATGCTATCATAGATATTTTTATGAGCTTTTAAAACCTTACAAATTTTCATAGTTTTATCCCGAATAATGGTGAAATACTGTTTTTTCTGATGACATTTGCTTTGGGTTTGCACAACATTTTTACTAGTGTTTCATCAAATATCATTGTATTATAAGCTTATTTAGATTTATTTAATAAAAGTTTAAAAACTTCAAATCGTTGGACAAATTGCCCAGGGTTATTGACACACATTGACAATGATGACCAGGGTTCAATAGTCAACAATCCAGATTTAAACAAATTTAACAATTATAGGAGCGTCTCTACAGCTGAAGAAAAAGTTGAAAATGACTACTTTAAATGCAGTAGGATACGAGAAGGTTGGCCAAATAATATAAGCCTACTTTAATATTTCCAATTTTTATGTGGATCGCCAAAGATGAAGAATTCTATCTATACCAGAGGTCATAACGGCATACTTTTGTCTCATTTCGCAGCAGATGTTTAAAGTACAAAAAGGTTTAAACTGGAATAGCTTGCATTGCATTTTCTCACACATTTCCATCACACGTTTTGAGGTGCCATTTCCATCTTTCGTAACATGAAACATTCGGCAAATATTTATGAGTAACAAATTTGCTTGACTCGCTGTTTTTTGCCGTTTCAATCTTGCGAATGGTACAAACTAGCAAATTAACTGAGCCATAGAAATTTAGTGATATAAATGGACATCCACAAGTTTTCTATTTAAAATCCAAGCTGTGATCAACAGAAGGTTCTGTTACCAGCTGAGACATTGTGTCTGACATGCTGTCTTCCCAAGCCAGCAAAGGCTACTAGAACAGTACCTATTCCTATTGGCTGCTGACCAACTAGGTGAATTGGCATGTAGCCAAGAGATTAGCCTAGCTTCTTTAGAGAGCTGTTTATTGTTTCAGTAGAATATAAAATGGCAGTGAATAGCATTAAACCTCAATGCCCAGCATCACTGTTCAATTTAAAAAAATTATGATCAGAAACTTGATAAACTTAGTAATAAATAACAGAAATAAATAAAAAGTGTGTGCTAGATAAAAAAGTTAACTACATTCCATTGACTCTTTATTGTGACCAATATACTAAATCCCCTGCAGACGAACTGCGAGTGACTAAATCAACAGTTCAGTTTGTGTGACTAGCAACTTCTAGCTACTAATTTTATATACTATTATTTATTGTTTTATTATTACTACGTATATATTATGTCACAATTTTATAAAGCACTAGCAGCGACCCTGGAGTTCTCCAGCGTTTCTCCAATTTTCCATCATCTAGCCCAGCAGGCTTGTAACATTACGATTTGATTTTTGCAACTGACAGCCACTGATTTCCAGTCGTTGTTTACAAATATCCGATATACTAAATACTAAGTGAATGCACACCAATGCACACAATATTGATGCCCACACTAAGTGAGCCATGTAACAATAGTAACGATAGGATATAGTCTGACACTAACCAAGTCATGTGCAGGTCATGCACGCTGCTTCCTGACATGCGCTAGTAAAACTAAGTCTCCATCATCTCTTGTGTAATGATTTTAGCTTAATCATGCGATCAGCCTACATACTTCCATGGAGTATAAACTAACCGTTATTCTCATAACACACTGCATCAACTGCTGACCTGCCTCTACGGTTCCTATCTCCCTGCCATTATCACTGTTTGTAGATATTTTCAAGTGAACAGCGGTTTGTTAGAGCTCCGCATCATCTGTATATCTTCAGGGAGATGATTTCAACGGACACTTGAGATTAGTACATCTGCAAAAACACAATAGAAAAAACTACAAATATTATTTTAACGCAGTATAACTATAGATTTACCTGTGATAAGAACAAAAAGTGACAAGACTATGGTTATAATAGTCATACACGGACATACGAGTGTCCCAACATCCAACTTAAGACACGAGTAAATTGACAGTATGACTGTAGAGGCTATAATATTTCACTCAGCTATGAAAAGCCCAGCTAGCCAGATCAGGGATTAGTCATCCTAGTTTATTTATAGAATATTGGCACACAGCCAAGGCAGGTTAACACTAGAATCATTGCAGAGATTGGGCAGATTGCTTGCTTATGGATTTCTACAGCAGATACATCAGACCACAGCCCATGACAGCCCATAGCGTTAATGTAATTAAATAGAATTTGGTTGTTGAAACCAATTCTCAAATTTTAAAATTGTAAAAGTAAAATTGTAAATTGGTTTGAACACTTCTACTGCTACAACATATATGAATCGAATATGATATCAGCACAAAATCTTCTGTGGAATTGACAATATGTTCTTTGTTCTTGAAGTGAAACTCAAAAGAGAAGGATTATTATTGTGTTTGGAGTTTCCAATAGCATCATATCAACTCTCATAATTGATGGTCACTATGATTCCTTGATGCTGATTGGAGAGTGCACACGGGTTGAGTTGCTGTATGATAGGTGTTTCAATGGAATTACCGTACAGGATGAATTTATTCGCGGAGTTATATTTCGCGAAAATTGTCTTTTCATGCATATTCGCGGATGAATTTATTCGCGGCTGAAAACTGCCACTCTCTAGGAAAAGTTAACTCTATTACGTCTAGCAATAGAGTTAACATTACGCATGCGCGGCTGTGCGCATTGCGCGTTCCGTTTTCTATTTAGCTTACAACTACGGGTGGATCGTACTAAGCTATAAATTCTTTGTTGCGTTCAGAAGTTTTCACGAATATTCACAGATTTGGAGGCCTTTGATGAACCAACAATTTGTGGTAAGTAATGAGTTTTTCACATTTACTAAATTAGTTGAATCTTACTTTGGTTCTTCGGTAAAACACAATATTCATGTTTTCCATCCCTACCAATTCATTATTTGTTTTAGTGTGAGAGAGAGATTTTTCATCATACACGGAAGAACAATGATTGCAAGGGTGGTGTATGTCATTTTTAGAAGATCACGAATCATTTCGGGAGGTCTAGAAATTCAGATAGAAGTGACCGCAGCTACTTACGAGGAGAATATAGCTGATTTAAAAAAAAGAGCAAAAACGCCTTTACGAGCACAAATCTTTGGCCAGCCGGCAGAACTTTGCAATAGTAAGCTGCGAGGAGAGTTCTGA
Source organism: Watersipora subatra (assembly GCF_963576615.1). NCBI lineage: Eukaryota > Metazoa > Bryozoa > Gymnolaemata > Cheilostomatida > Watersiporidae > Watersipora > Watersipora subatra. The sequence continues at coordinate 12,233,655 of NC_088712.1, forward strand.
TGATAACTTCCTTACCAGCCATGTAGTAGCAAGAAAATCGCCTTTAACATCTACCCAAGACAGTAACAGCGATGTAGAGCTGCTATTACCAAAATAACTAGTCAGAGAGCGCCATTACACGCTAGTATTCACTTATCAAGAGTATCAGTTTAATTTTTTTGCTCTAGACAACCGCAATATAGACTAAACTGTTTATATTTACTCCATTCATCGTTTGTAAAATTTTATTTGTACACTCAAGTTTGTAATAAATTAAAATATATCTATACATGAAATAAAATATATAATTTAATCATGTTTGCTGCAGCGATATCAAGGAGTTGTTGTCAATGAAGGGGTCTAGGTTGACTGGTTGCTTCTCTGCCAATATTCCTGCCTTGATGAATATCACTACTTGTCTCTAGTTTTCGTAATCGGAGTAGGTTGTTTTATTCTCAATCTGCAGTAAACACAAAAAAGAAAAAAATCTTAACAAGTTTTCCAAGAAGTACAAAAACAATAGCTGAAGTATTTAATGAAAGCGATCAGTTTTTAAACAAAAGAATTAACTAATGCAGTTAATAATGGAAAAACGTATCTGCACAGCACATCAAATACATACCATAATGTCCAGATCAGAATCATGATCGTCCTCAACTTCGGTATTCGAGATTGATGGAGTTGATTTCAATGTATAAAGACTAGGAGAGCTTTTTTGCGATGATGAAGTCATGCCGAACTACTTGTAAAAACCTTGAATAATTTTGTAAAGTTTGCTGCAATGGCAATAAAACTCGGAACCCCGGCAATGATTTTAAAGAAGTTGTGAACTCGGCTACGTTTAGTACTTCTGCCTAGTGGCTATTTTCGCTATAACGCCATTCTGCCTATCTTGTGACAACCTTGAATAATTTTGTAAATAAATGTGATGCATTGGCAATGGTGTTAGCTCAAAGCCTAGGCAATGATTTTAAAAATGTTTTGGAACTCACCTACGTTTAGTAGTTATATTAAAAACTAGCCTAGCGACTAGTTTTCAATTTGATGCAGTAGTTATTCTCCCTTGTGATAAAAAATAGAACTAATTATTCACGGAAATTAATAATTCGCGGAGTTGACTGCTCGCGAAATCGCGAATTTTTATATCCATCGGATATTTTCATCCTGTACGGTAGTATGCTGCGGATTAACTCTAGTAATTTGTTAAAAAGATGAGGAACTCTAAACTAGAGATCATAGCAGCACACGTCTGTCTCACTTAGCGGCACGCTTTCAAAATACGACCAATTAAAGGGTAGAAAATGTTTAAAACGGAATATATTGTACAGAATTTTGTGTTCATTATTGACAAGCGCGGGCGGATTCCATGCGCAAGCATGGACCATTTGATGCAAATTGCGAGAAACCAAATTTGTTCAACTTGTGGGTTCGCACAGTTTCTATTTTACAGATTATATAAACATGCATATTAACAGCATATATGGAAACAAAGTGTTATAAATGGATAATTAAATATTTTCGTTTTCAAGTTTAGTGCAGAAATGAAATAGTTATAATGCATGGTGAGAGCAACAGAAGCTTCTGTAACCAGCTGAGACATTGTGTCTGACATAACGTCTTCTCAAGCCAGCAAACACTACTGCAACAATATCTATCTCTATTGGTCACTGATTAACTAGGTCAATTGGCATGTAGCCAAGAAGAGAGGTCATCTTCTTTGAGAACTTTCTACTGTTTGTAATTACAGCTTGGAGTAAAAAAAAGGAATATATAATATGGAATAGTTAATAGTGATAAAGTGGTAACTATTTTGCTACTAAATTATTTTGTTTACTGTGACGTAATTATGTATTCCGTAAAACCTGTTGATGCCAAACATTGCGGTTCTTTGCCACACTGCAACACCTTGCTGTACTACTGTACAACTCCTGTTGCAGTGTGCAGCCATTATACAAATAATATCGTGTGTTATACCAATGCATGTTCAAGACGTGTCGAGAGACTCTATTATTGGATTGAGTAGAAAAATTTCAAATTTTAAAAGTTGCTTATTTATTCGGCAATAACAGAATTTGATTCGGAATCAAACTAGTATTAGTTGAGAACATTCTAGAACATTAGAGTCAGCTTATGCAAGTGTAAGTTGATTCCTCGACACGCGATGGTTTCAATGTAGGAGAAAGTTAAGATACAAACGGAGGAAACGATTTTTGACTTGACTAGGATGTGAGAGGCCACTTACGAGAATATAGCATCACTTGGCATGATTTATCGGATCTGTTTAAAGGTTTTAACGAAGGCTGTCAAAAATAAAAGCGAGACGAATGCCAAATCTGAAGAAAAAATAAAAACAAAATTAAAATGTTTCAGAACGTAAAATAAAAACTTATTTCAAATGTGGGTATAGAAGTCAAAGTTATGGCAAAGTAAATTTAAGGATAATTTCTGTTACTTAGTGTCACAAAATTGGAACATACCAAATGTGTTGCTGTCATGTCTATTTCATTACACCATTAGCCACTATGTCTGTCTTGAAGGTAAGAACTCCATACCGCATACTACTTACTGTATCATAGACTATGCTATGTACTGCTACATAACACTGTTAGTTTGTTGCATATCATAACCACTAGATAGGTAATTGTTACTTCGTAGGTAGTGAATTATAACAACAAAAGTACTTTTTAAATGTAATATGACTGTCATCATGTCTTTAGGTATTTGGTTTGAAACAGATTAATTAGTATATTTTCAGACATATCAGACAAATTGATTTGAAATACTAGAAAATTGACATACGAGCTCTGCATATGCATCAGGCTCACATGTTGAGGTTTCACTGCATAAGGTAACAATTGTTACCATATAGAGCAGCATGACATCTGACTCACCTTGACTGATGATGTTAGTGTCGACATGATCAGGTTGTCATCTACCCCATTGTATCATCATGGCTCACAGATGCTTTCTGGTGAACAGAGGTTTCTTAGATATCTACTAAGGCTGTATGTATCCAGGGAGGCCATTTCTACAGACAGGAATAACACTTATGCAAAAAAATAGAAAAACTACAAACTTTATTTCAGCATAAAGTAGCTATAAATTTTTATTTTATGGTAACAAAAGTGTTGACTCTATCAAAAGTACACGGTTGATGTCAACTAGATCACGCCAATGTGCGATTGTCGTTAGAGTCGAAGGCGCGCGACTGCCGTCAACTCAAGGGCAAAAGTGCGTAATCGCCTTCGACCGCATTCGACTCGACTGTGAAAGCGCTCGATTGCTGTCGACTCTAAGGTGAAAGCGCGTGATCACCATCGACTCAAAAGCGCGCGGTCGCAGCTGAATCAGATGCGAAAGCGCCGATTGCCGTCGACTCATACACAAAAACATGTGATTATCTCTGACTTGAATATATTTCGTCGTCGATTTCCGATATACTCACTCTATAGACTAATAAGTACATAGTCCTCTTTTAGAATGCTTGATCAACATTTATAAGTTTTATAGTCATTTTACACAAAAGCCATTGAAAACTTTAATTCATTTAAAATTTGTGTCTATAATTTCACAAGTAGCATGGACAGATATTTCAATTTGTGACATAAAAATGGATAGACAAGCGAAAACTTGTTAATGTAACAATAAAAAACTTGTTTCAGATCTTTTACCATTTTAGAAACACTCAGACATACATGTAAAAGTCTATCAATCTTAGCATGACCTATCAAAATGTAGGTTAATTTGAGAATGTTCATAGTTGTGCAGTCCGTTACAAACTGTACAAATTTAGCAATTCTATCTGATATTTTTATTAATGAACAGCAACTAGTCTAAAGTGTCTAAACTAGTCTAAACCTACTCTATACAGCAAATTTACCATTGTTACCTTAATGGGCAACTCCTGTCCTTCGCTCGGATACTCTATGTTATTGTGTAAATTTAATCGATGAGTGGCCCGTGCCATCTAAAGCTTCAAGCGTGCCAGCTCATATTTAAACAATTTTTCTTTTCATAAATTTTGGCTGAATGTTTCAAAAAATATGCAGGCCACAGTTTTAACTTTTTCAATATGCTAACCTTCATTGGATTTGAACAATTACTGAGAGCAGATGAATTCCTAGCTTGTCACACATATCAAACTGACCTATACTGATAACATAAAAAATCTCCAACTAGTGTAGTAATTTGCACTAATTTGTTTGCAAACATTTGCAATGCATTGAAAATATTTGCAAAAGAATTGCTGTAACTAGTGGATGCCAGGCACGGCCAGGCATCCACTAGTTAGAGCAGACCCAAAGCATGCTGCCTGACAATGGTACAAAAAATGTCAACATCTTATATATGCACTGTTTTTCATCTCCTAGTAAACTAGGTGAATAGTATTTTTATTATTGTTGCCACTGGTGTTAAAGAATAACAGAATAAAATTATTTAAAGATTACATACAGGCAAAACGCTACACCCTGTCATTTTATCAGTAAAATTAGTACGCATGATCCCAATATTTTGAGCTGACTTTATTTTGTAGACTCCCACAATGAAGATAAGTTCAAGGCTATCTTATACTGTCTCTTTTTATTTTAAATAAACAAGACAACAATTATTACTCTGATTGAGCTTATGGAGAACTAAAAGTGTGCTGAGATTTAATAGAAGCCAAAGGCGCGAGCAATGCATGAATGACACAAACGTGGTCTGCAACCGGACTACATCGGCACATTTCAAACCAAAACTGAGAGAAAAGAATATCTGATAGGTTCTTAATATAAATAGTTTCAGTTTCATTCAGATTAAGAACAATTTATTTAGCATTATGTATTCTAATGCATACAACAATTGATGAGAATATTCTTGAGATGCCGATTGCTGTAAGTCGTGTTGCTCGTTACCTAATGTAGGTTGCAAGCCAACGGACATCCTTGCATTTCAATTCATAAACATTATGGAAATTTTTCAATAACGTGAGAAGCTTTAAGATTACCACTAATCCTTAGGTAGATACATGTAGTTTATTAGCAATCTAATTCAGGCACTAAATACAACAGAGTGGAAATGTTACATTGTTAAATCTCACCATTGAATGCAGTTGTTACTCCCGAATCGATAATATACTACACGCAGTACTCGGAGATCCGCAGTTACGTTCCTACTAACAATAGTAGCAGGCTATTGTCTTGAAATCAGCGAGAAAGCTTCAGCCAATCACATCGAGCCTACAACGGCTAGTCGCGTCCTCAAAGTATAGGAGGCGGAGACAATTCAACCCTGGTTTATTACCCAGCACTGCCTATCATACCCCTATCATACACCACACTGAGCCCTTTTCATGGTTAGGCTGAGGAAATATTCCACAGTCGGCTAGAGACAATTGATCAGTGATGTCTTGACCCAGCTACAACCTGCAGAACACGTGAATGAATCGACTTATTGATACCACAAATCTGGATATAGCCTCTTGTTCACCAACTAATATTGCAGTATTCTGTATATGAATACAGAACACCATCACAAAAACACAAATGATTCTTGTTAGACTACTGCAAACTGAAAACTATCACAATTATATAAGCTTGCGCTTATGTGAGCAGAGATAATAGCTACTAAATCTTTATTTTCCGATTTTCGTTTATAAATAGTCATAATATTATGAAATCTCGGAGGGTTTTAATCGCGATCAATTTTTATCAATTTTAATCTTGAAACACTTTGGTAATCAGATCATCTCATACATCAACAACAATTGTAAATGATAGAAAAATACCGTTATAATCTGATAAAACCTAGAAAAATGTGTAAATTCATTATCATTGCCAATTTAGTAATGACCAAGATTATTTTAACTCTCCTTTTTTCAGTGCACACAACTCCAAAATGTTCAAATGTCAAGCTATTCGGTAGCACAATTTAGGCTAAATTTGGACAATTTATATCACAGTTCAATAATGATTTACCACAGTTTCACATAACCTAATATAAATATTAGTATAGTTCTATACCTTTATTATTATGAGTGATACATTCAAAAGATTTGATTGAGAACATTGTACAATTCAAACGCCATCAAAGGTTGATGGCTCTCTGAGACAATCAGAGTTTCTCATGCAGCCCCTGATAAAACTTACTTGCCAAACACACCTACCTTAGATCATCAAGCCATAACTAGATATCTAAAGACTGTAAACCAACTTTAATTGGTTGGTTGTGTTTCCATAGCAACAACAAAATTTACTTGACTATTGAACCATACTTTCAAATACTTCTTACAAACCTTTTCTGGCTTCATTGGGACTTGAACCCAGGACCTTTAGTAACCATGTAGCAAAAATAATACTCTTACACCATCAAGCTACAAATTCTATCATTTATAACAATACTATATTGTTATTACTATATTATTGATCAGGAGTTGAACCCGGGACCTCTTACACCCAAAATGAGAATCATCTCTCACACCAACAAGTTACCGGTTAATGCCAGCAAGACTTCACTAACTAGTAATTTCTCCAATGCAGCATGGCATATATTAAAGCACATTTTGAGACTTTTTAACAAAAGGTTGCTGAGCCAAATTGGATTGGAGCCTGCAACCTCTTGCACTCTAAACAAGAATCGTATCTCTGGACCATCAAACGAATAATGATGTAATCAGAAATCTGATTTTTTTTATAGTCTAAAAAGCTAAAACCATTTTTTAAGAAAATACCAACAATTTAGAATAACTTGAAATATGATTGAAACGTGAAAATCCCTTAGCAAAACTAACAAAGTCAGGAGCACAATTAAATTTTATGTAGCTACTTTATGTAGTCATAGGCCAGTCCAAATAAACTAGCAAATAGTTCTGCTACTTTCTTTAAAACTTTCAATTTTCCCAACAACTCAAACTTAGCATAATTTTCAAAAACAATATAGTCTATCAAACCCCTTCTAGAAAGTTTCAAAAGTATGATGTACCCAAAACTTGTCAACTTATAAAGATTGAATTTCATACCTATATCAAACAATAAGCACAAAGGTCGGACGACTTCCTTCATGACAAATAAAAAAACAAATAATTCCAAAGTCTGTAACATTCAGTGTTTAGTCACATAGCCTACTGTATATAAAATAGTGGGAGCTTTTTTATTGGTGTATGCAGGGACAGAGTCAGGTAGCCCTTGTTGTTAGCAGATAAGAGTATGTATGCCTTGCTTCATAACAAACCTTAGCTTAAGATCTTAATAAATAGTCAATGTTTGCAGGCTATGATAGCTGACTAGCTATTCTGATAAAAAAGCCTTTAATGTATGCAGGAAATGTTTTGAGGGCATTCATTCATGTACCATTATTTAATTGACAGAGTAATTAGCGTGTCAGAAATTAAGGATATCTTAAAGGAATTTAACATAGTCACGTCAAAAAATATAAAAAGTAATTCTTTTCAGTTATATCCGATTCCAATTCAAAACAGACATGAAACATGTAATAAATTTTTTTTGTACAAATATGAGTAGCTGAATGAAGCTAATAGTCTTGAAATGATTGTTAGTTTGACGTGTTGGGGGAACCCAGCCTTAATAAAGCTTGACCGGCTTAACCAGGATTCGAACCCAGGACCTCTTACATTCAAAGCTATAAATGTACCAAAACTACTAGTGCTATGAGAAAGATAAAAAAACTCTAGCATTTTGTTGGTGTCTCCAAAGCAACAAGAAAGCATGTTAAAAGTTATCTTTTATATCAATCTAAAAAAATATTATTCAGCTTTACCAGGATTTGAACCAAGGACCTCTCGCACCCGAAACGAGAATCACAATCAGAGACAATCGAGCCACAAACGATGTAACCGAAACCTGGCTTCTCACTACGTTTTCTAAAGCAACAACTAAATTGGTTTTTTCTACTGTTGCAAGTACTGATGCTTCACATTGCGGTAACTGAAATCTCAAAACCACTTTTTTGGAACTGCAAGTAGATGTGACAAGAGTAGATGTGCAGGTAGATTAATAGCAAAGCATTTCCTATGAGGAAATTTATAAAGAAGATATTTGCAAGATGAGATATAGTGAAAATCTAAAGCAACAACTAAACTGGTATTTTTTCTGCTGTTGCAAGTACTGATGCTTCACATTGGGGTAACTGAAATCTCAAAACAATTTATTTTTTTGGGGCTGCAAGTAGATGATAAACCTATGAGCAAAGCATTTCCAATGAGGAAATTTATAAAGACGATATTTGCAAGATGATATAATGTGAAAAATATGCGCAGTACAAATTATATTGAAACAAAGTATTAACGGCGTGTAGTTACTGATGCCGTAATTGCTTTGCAATGAGTGGCAGTCAATATCAAGGATTAGAATTTGATCTCTCAAATAAAACAGTGATGTCAGACAAGGTGGGAGACACAAATAATTAGAGTTATACGAAGACTCCTCAACCTTGGTTTAGATTAATGGTCAGAATTAATCAAGCAATCATTCTCAGGTACTAGGTATTGGACAAATGAATTGAGTTTACAACAGAGAAATATTAACAATACTCAATCTCCAACTTACTGTATGCCAATCAATGGTGATTATAAAATTGATGCTGGAACATATACACACATCGTTTCTATAGATGAGAATTAAATTGCTGAATTTTAATTACCTTAGGTGCTTCCAGATTTTGCATGTCCGCCAATAATAGTTACAACATTAACAAACAATACTTTGAAAATTTCATGAACAAACAAGCTACAATTTCCTTATTATACTGGAAATTACACAAGCGTGTTAGCCCAACCAAACCTAAAAGCATTCATAATTAAAAATGTCTCAGTACAAAAAGCCAAATGAGGGTTTCACAACAATTTAAGGGTGGCACAACTCCTCACCAGTTCAATTGCCAAATATTCTGCAAGGACTGTTCACACCTTTACAGTTTTTAACTGAAATAATATTAATTTATGAGCACAAAAGTTGTCAGATTGTCAGCTACTAGTCCCCTGTTCCATTTACACAAACATCTGTTTCAACCTCTGTTGAAATTCATTGTACGATAACAAGTAGATGAGAGCGTTAGAAAAGGAAAATTCAATATTTCAGTAGTTATACTAGCCAAACTGCTCTAGTTATTATATTTATAATAAGTCATTGACAGTATCATAACTGGTTACCCCTGTACTCTGTGTTTAGCTAACATGAAAAAATGTACTAAGCCTCCATATAAGCTTTCACTAAACATTTGAATTATTCTCCTGGTAAAAGCTTCCTTTTTTACATACATGTACATGCAAGGTTGTTTGAAATAGTAGATAACTCAAAACCATACTTTTTTATTACAGCAAAACATTTTAGTAATTTCCTTTTGAAAATTGTTTGCCAATGTAGGAAACTCTGGCTCATTGATGCAAGTTGCCATGAGCAAGCAGGTGTTGAAAAAACAAATTACTGCTTGCCTTTTTCAAAAGAACAAATATGTAAGAATTGTATAATAGTTTCAAACACTGTAACACAATTACTTCAATAGAAGTATTACCAGCATATAATTAGAGAGAAACTTGTGATAATTCGTTAGCAGTTGTTTTTGAGGCAGTCTTCAATTGAATGGATTATAATGTCAACCCACAAATAAGACAATGACATAAGACGAGGTTGGAGACACAAAGAATTAAAAGTTACATCGCGACTCTCTAACTTCAAGTTCGTTCGATAGCCAGAAATATCAAAACATTATCCGGAGCTAAGTGTTGGACCGACGAGTGTTGTTCATAAAGGCTGCTGTCGGATTCCACACACATTTGTGTATACCTTTGGAATTCGGTAACAAATATTAAAAGTTTTTAGAAGGAATGCAGTAGTTTAACCTTGTATTTGAATTAAAGTGATAATTGTTAAACAACAGAGTTGAGCTATGTAAAACATTAAAATCAACTATGCATGAAATCTTGTGTCATTAATTTCAAAAGTTACTTTCAATGATTATTACAGACAGTATTTCGTGGTGAGCTTTCATGTCCTACCAGTATCAACTTTATTTTGTAAAATGAATGTCATTATAAAAAGACTTGGGATATGTAATTCGCCTACCACAGTGATATGCCTAAGTGATCTACAAAATGTTCCATGTTAAATGAATTATATTGAGAGGTCATGTCTGATTTCAACATAATTTAGCAACTTAGTTCAGAGAAATTCCTTGTTGATGTAAAAAATCTGGCTCATCGATAAAGCTGGTCGTGTAAAAACATGCATTGGAAATATCAATTTCTTCTTGCATTTTTACAAAATAACATAAATGTCAGTAATTAAGAATATATAGCTTCAAAGATTACAACACAATTGCTTCATAAAGTATTACTCGCACACAATTAGTGAGATGTTTGCCATAATTACTTGGCAGTTATTCTTGAGTGAGTAGTCCATCGATCGGATTATAATTTTAACTGAAAATAAGCCAATAACATCAAGCGAGTTAGAAGACACCAAAAACTGAACTTAAACCAGAACTCCTTAATTTTAAGTGTGCTAAATTGCAAGACATAATCAAACATTTAATAAACATCTGCAGGTACTAGGTATAGGAGATATAAGTTTAGTTTACCACAAAGTGTTTTAGCAACCTATGATCTTTAGCCTAGGGCAATCAATGGTGATCATAAAAGTAGTGCAGCCACATATACACACTTTCGTTTTTATGAGTAAGAAGTAGAGGTCTGACCTATTAATATCTGCTGTCTAATAGTTTATAGTTTCATGCTCTCTATAGTTTTACGGTTGTCATTTTAAAATGGCAATCATCATGTGTGTGCGCAAACAGTTTCGCAGGTAAATGACAAACATGAAGCGTTTCCAATATTGCAATGCCTCACAGGTACTGAGTAGTGTACGACTACATATGTGGTATAAAAGCTCCTTAAAGGTAGTGATAGTGTGTTTCAACATACCTCCAAGAAAACAGGAAAGCATTCAATCCTAGCACCAGCTGCGGCCAAATCAGTAGATTTCTTTAAAGAATGACCTTAATCTTACTTCATTGAGTTTCAGCTATCTTGTAAGTATGTATTACAACAGCCTGCAAATGATAAAGCTGATACAATCAAATCCATACTTACATGCATTTCACCAAACAAACTCTCTAACATACAATGACTGCGGAGCATACAATGACTCTATAGTAGAAAGGAATTTGTAATATTCAACTTGCAAAGTTTTCAAATATTTCATATTTTTTGACAGAAAATGATGAGGCTGGTAAAATATGAAAAATAAATAAAATAATATATATTTACTCCAAATTTATTCCTTAACTAACTTTAATGGAAAGTTAGTTCAAAGTTGCAAAGTAAGGCTAGGTATTCGTCTGTACTCAGTTGATGCAATCAAACATGGCTTCATAGAAAGTCAGTAAATCCTTTATGTAAACCAATTTCTGTACCCAGAACAAGAATCATACCCTAGACCATCAAGCTTCGCATTAACAACTTTAATCAAAGAAAATCTGACAAATTGGCCAGAGAGAATCAGTGATTCTTTGACCCAGCTCCAACCTGCAGAACACTGAATGCATTGACTTATTGATGCTACCAATCCGGATATAGCCTCTTGTTCATAAACTAATATTGCAGCATTAAGAAATGAATACAGGACACTGTCACAAAAACACAAATGATTCTTGTTAAGTTACTGCCACTGAAAACAATCACAGTTATCTAACCTTGTGTCTATGTGAGCAGAGATAATGCTACTAAATATTTATTTTTCTGTTTCCTTTTATAAATAGTCATATTATTATGAAATCTCTGAGCGTTTTAATCGCAATCAATTTTTATTAATTTTAATCTTGAAACATTTTGGTAATCAGATCATCTCATACATCAACAACAATTGTAAATGAGAGAAAAATACTGTTTTATTCTGATGAAATCTAAAAAATTGTGTAAGTTCATTATCATTGCCAATGTAGTCATGGCCAAGTTTATTTAAACCCTTTTTTATTGAGTGCACACAACTCCAAAATGTGTATATGTAAAGCTATTCGGTAGCACGATTTAGACCAAATTTGGACAGTTAATATAACAGTTCAGTAATAATATGCAACAATGTCGCACAGCGTAATGTAATTATTTCCAGAGTGCTATACCCTTGTTATTATCAGTAATATATTCAAAAGATGCGATTGAGAACATTGTACACTTCAAATGCCATCAAAAGTTGAAGGCTCTCTGAGAAAATCAGAGATTCTCATGTGGCCCCTGATAAAAATTACTTGCCAATATAATCTATCAAAATCAAAACCTATAAAACTTTCAATTTTCCAACAACTCAAATTTAGCATAGGATTCGAGAACAATATAGTCTATCAAAATCCTTCTAGAAAGTTTCCAAAATATGATGTACCCTAAAGTTGTCAACTTGTAAAGATTTAACTCATACTTTTATAAAAAATAAGCACAAAGGGTGGGTTACTTCCTTCATGAAAAATGAGAATGCAAAAATTTGAAATCATTTTTATCAGAGTGTGTACGTACACGTCTGTAACATTCAGTGTTTAGTCATATAGCCTATATAAAATAGTGGGAGCTTTTTGATTGGTGTACACAGTGACAGAGTCAAGTAGCCCTTGTTGATAGCAGATAAATGTACGCATGCCTCGCTTTATTACAAACCTTAGCCTAAGATCTTAATAAATAGTCAATGTTAGCAGGCTATGATAGCTGAGTAGCTATTCTGTTAGAAAAGCCTTTAATGTATACAGGAAATGTTTTGAGGGCATTCATTCATGTACCATTATTTAATTGATAGTATAATTACCGTGTCAGAAATTAATGATATCTTTAAAGGAATATAACATAGCTACATCAAAAATTATAAAAAATCATTCTTTTCAGTTCTATCTGATTCTAATTCAAAACAGACATGAAACATTTAATTAATTCTTTGTACAAATGTAAGTAACTAAATGAAGATTGTCTTGAAAAAATTGTTAGGTTGACATATTGAGGGAACCAAGTCTTAATACAGCTTGACCGGCTTGACCAGGATTCGAACCCAGGACCTCTTACATTCAAAGCTAGAAATGTACCAAGACTCATAGTGCTATGAAAACTATAGAAAAAACTAATATTTTGTTAGTGTCTCCAAAGCAACAAGAAAGCTTGGAAAATGTTTCCTTTCATATCAATCTAAAAAAATATTATTCAGCTTCACCAGGATTTGAACCAAGGACCTATTGCACCAAAGACAAGAATCACACTCGGGGACAATTAAGCCACAAACAATGTAAATGAAACCTGGCTTTATGCTACGTTATCTAAAGCAACAACTAAACTGGTATTTTTTCTGCTGTTGCAAGTACTGATGCTTCACATTGGGCTAACTGAAATCTCAAAACAATTTATTTTTTTGAGACTGCAAGTAGATGATAAACCTATGAGCAAAGCATATCCAATGAGGAAATTTATAAAGACGATATTTGCAGGATGATATAATGTGAAAAATATGCACAGTACAAATTATATTGAAACAAAGTATAACGGCGTGTAGTTACTGATGCCGTAGTTGTTTTGCAATGAGTAGCAGTCAATATCAAGGATTAGAATTTGATCTCCCAAATAAAACAATGATGTCAGACAAGGTGGGAAACTCGAATAATTAAATTTATACCAAGACGCCTCAACCTTGGTTTAGATTAATGGTCATAATTAATCAAGCAATCATTTTTAGGTACTAGGTATTGGACAAATGAGTTGAGTTTACAACAGAGAAATATTAACAATACGCAATCTCCAACTTACTGTATGCCAATCAATGGTGATTATATAATTAGTGCTGAAACATCGTTTCTATGGATGACAAGCAAATGGCTTAATTTCAATTACCTTAAGGTGCTTCCAGATTTCGCAAGAGCACCAATAATAGTTACAACTTTAACAAAAAAACTTTGAAAATCTCATGAACAAACAAGCTACAATTTCCTTATTATATTGAAATCTACACAAGTGCGTTAGATTTTTGCAAAAGGTTTCACTCCACTAAAGTCGAATTGACAGAATAGTTTTTGAAAAGAATTTCAAAATTACCAAAATAGCTTTGCAAGATACTTTCATTTTAGAAAATCTGCGAAATATTTCAAAACTTTTGTGACCTTGGTGTTTATACATGACTAGCTGCATTACCCGCCTACAGAGACAGAATCACTCGCATCATAAGATTTATTGAGAGTTGTCATTCATACTGTATAACAACTCCAAATATACAGTGTACTGAAATTGTTGCCCTGATGTATTATTATATAAATTGTCTACTGAAATTCTTGCCTTGAAAGTGCATACACATATACATGTTGATAATGTTGGGGATAACAATGGAAATTTGCAATGTGTTTTACAGCTAGATGCGTGTAAAATCTAGTAAATATTCTAGATTCATATGTCTAGATTCATGCATCCGTTCACACCCGTCTATATTCGAAGTTGACGATCACGCACTTCTGTGGCTGAGTCCCCGCCTCGGCTGACCAGTATTTACCCCCCTCGCAGTTGACAATCGGTTTCTTGCACTCGCCCGCCCCGCAATCAATTGCTTTGCACTCGCAATCAATCGCCTTGCAATCGATCGCTTTGCAATCAATGGCAAAAGATTTAATAAAAAGTCAAAGAGCAAACTTTGCAGAATAATCACAGTAACAATGAAATAATAATTTTATTTATCATTTTTCTTTAGTATAATAAAGGACTATTATAAACAGTTTTAATTAGAAACAAGTTAAGTAGCACCAAGTCTATCAGGTGTGTAGATTAACTCGTTACAAATATAAAAGGGGGGGGTCAGCTAAATATGATCCAAAAACTTTAGTCTAGCGGCAGGACTACTTTTACTAACTTTATCATCTGACAATTTATGATATCTTTCAATTTACTTTGACAAGAAAATTGGACTTGTCCTCCCTTGGTTTGCTCGCATTTGATAACATTACATAACATTTGCTTGTTTTGGTATTAGCGTTATACTAGCCTGTTTGTGTTTTAGCATAATTGTATTTCAAAAATTAGGCTGATAGAAATTATCACTGGATAGCAAGAGTAACTCTTAGCCTGAGATCCCTGCCATGAGCGACAAGAGCTAATGAACAAGAATGACCAATAGGCAATGGCTATACCCTCTGTTCGCTAAGATTTCTCTATAATTATGCTCTGCTCTCCTAAGTTTTACACACTTCTCACATACAATGGTAGCATCCTATTGAGAATTTTATATTGACACCATGAAAACTTCTGAGTGAACACAGTACAGTCAGACCTCAACACGCTAGCATCCTGTATTCTGATACTTACCTCGTATGTCAGTCCTCTTCTATCTCAAATCAATTCGTACTATGTCAAATATATTATATATTATATTATTGAAACTATTATTATTTTATAATTATCATTTCTGTAAATTCATATACTGAAATTAGTCCATTCCTACCTACTGAACAAAACCACCTATAATACTACCCTAGGACACTTATGTATTCGCGGCATCTAACTTTCGCGTTTTCGCGGTGTCATCATCTGGCGAAAATTTAATGAGCGAAACTAAACTATCATAACGAGCGAGCGAAAACGCGAAGTTAAATAGCTTTGCTCATTGATATCCACAATAAAATCGTCATATTAGAAATGCAGGAAATTTTCGTCTGTGGTCTGTGTCTTGATCAATGGTAAATTTCTGGTAAACTCATTATAGCTAATACACCAACTGAGCAGCATGGCAAAGCAAATTAAGATTATATCAGTTTAGTCACCGAATTTGTAACTGATGAGGATGAAAGTCTGGTAGGTGAAGTCATAAAATTGCAGAATAATTATTGTAGTGATGAATTTTATTACCAACCAAAAACAATATCAACCCTCATCAGGTCCAACCACATTATATCTTCCACTGCCAACCATGTACAAATTAGCTACTGGCCTAGTGCCAGCCATTTTACCGAAATTGGCGATATTGCTTCATGATATGTATACAGTATTTTTTCAAGTTGTACTTCAATTATCTGTATAATAATAAAAATCTAAATTGGCTATTATGTCACCAACAACTAATTGTTTCAATTAATTGTAATCACCAACTGTTTTATGACTCGCGCGGGGTAGTTAATGAACTCACAGAAATTGTTCGTTTTCAGATTAGCAATTCTCAAACAAAAGTTTAAAATTGCTTCGTTGTTTTAGGCCGATTTTATAGAGAAATCTTCGGACAACACAGTCAATTTCATAAAACGCTTAAAGACCGTGGGTTATGTGGTCAACAAATAATATAATCAGGTTACCAGACAATTGCTGAGAAAGTCCAAAAATGCGTTTATGGCAGTGGCCCCTAGAAAACGCATAAATGCATTTATGGCAGCGTAAGGGTTATACAGTTTTGGTTGTGAAGTTGGTTGCTACCTATCTATTTTCTTTTTCTTGGGATTCGAGTGTGAAAGTCACAGCGGGAGGAACCTAGACGTCATTGATAATCTAAAAAACAAATGGCAGCAAGTGATCAAATTGAATTGCCGATCTCACCCACACATTTCAACCTGCGGTTTACAAATACGAACTAGTCCCAAATTGAATTTTTTTCTCATTAGCAAACAGGACCTGAGGAATGTAATCTGTTTTTTCCACTGCATTTATTTTCACATCACTATATTTTCGCACTCATCAGAGCCGCGAAATAAAGTTGCAGCGAAATTTTCTTCTGTGTGCTACTCACGAAACTAAATACTAGCGAAATATAAGTGTCCTAGGGTATGAGAGTTGCAAAAAGTGCCGGCTTTCAGCACACATAACACATACCCGTGGCCTTGCCTCTTTTTGCCTTGTTTTTGATTTCCGTTCGTCTTCAATGTTAGCCTTTCTATAACTTTTCAAACTGACTCAACGAGAAAACCGAACGATGCTATTTTTACAAGTGGCTTCTCCTTTGATGAGTGGCCAACTAGAAGCCACGTAGAGAACCGCCTCATACGCTCGTATTTCACATTTGCATCATGTCTATTATCAAATATTTGTTAGAAATCTTTGTCATGTTTCCATATTCTCGTATGTTGGGAGACTCATATGACGAGGTATAACTGTAGCATTACACACGAGTAAACCATAGAGCACCCTTTAAACTATACATATATGAATATTTGCATGTCACAATGGGACTAAAAATTGAGAACAGGGGCATAAGTTTAAGAAAGTTCAAAAATTTTTGAATTCTAATCGATTGATGATTTCCCTGCAAAATAGGTTGAAAATTACATGAACCTATAAAATATTGAGAAGCACTTAAACACCCCATGTCTCTGTAAGTCTTGTTATTTTCTGGATGGTTAGTCACCCTCCGCTTGTCTAGCCACTGTCTCCTTGACTAGCCATCTTGTTCATGTTCAACCACTTGTTTAACCAGTTTCACATCTTCCTGGCATACCTAACCACCCTCTACCAATCCATTAGCAGTATTAAACACTAATGTAGATAATATATTTCAATAGGTCAACATAGCCTTATAGCCATCAAGCCAAAGGATTAAATGTTGAGTATTTAATTATCAGCCATTAGGCCAGGATAAACTCAAAGATATTGTGGAGGACCGGGACATGCCTGTGTACTAATTACTGCACTCACATATATATCCGCACTATCGTTTAGCCGAACCTCTCGAACTTCCCTTATTGCATGCTTGAACTGCCTTTTTATTATTATATAACTGTATCACTGAACTGCCCTTGTATTACTGAACTGCCCTTTTATTATATAACTGAACTGCCCTTGTATTACTGAACTGCCTTTTTATTATATAACTGAACTGCCCTTGTATTACTGAACTGCCTTTTTGTTACATAACCATCATGTTGTATCTGGCAATTCCTTTGTGCTATAAATAGATCAGTAGGCGGAGTTAAACGATAGGCGCTGGCTATATAAGCCAGCGCGGTAGGCAGGCAGAGGTGTGCTTGATTCCACTCATACTTGTGCATACTTGTATTAAAGATATCGATAATAAACTGCTATATACTCATACGAACTGCTTCTATTGACGCCTGCCTGGTTGGCTCACCGATTGTATAAGCAGACTCAGTGCAACCAACAGACGGAACTGCCAGGGTGACTCTAAGAAGGCTAGGAGGCGATCCACGGCCTTGTCTAGACTCGATCAGGTGTGCCATGGCACTAGAGATCCAGTCTTAAGACCAGCCATTAGTGGATCCAGACTAGCCTGGGATAGAGATCCAGAGGCAGGCCGGGGGTTTGGTTTCAGAGCAAGCCTGACTACTAGATTCTTGTCTTGGACTGACTTGACCGCCACAGGCAGGTCAATCAGGCCTCGGACAAGGTCAGCCAGTAGCCCAGGTTGTGACTCCCTTGTTAGGACGTAAAGCTGACTCAGCTACCGGAGTCAGATCCTTTACACTGGTGGCAGCAGTGGGATTTGCTTAACCCACAACAGGACGACTAACAGGGACTAAAAAGACGACGCAGGTATGACCAGACGGACTCGCAGCGCGGAAAGACCGGAAGCTCTCCGAACGGAGGGACTAGGAGGTCTAGAGCGACTGACAGGTGTCTTGGAAAGACTGCTCGTCAACCAGAGAACACAGGGACCCCCTGCACCAAGAGAAACATTCAGAGCCCCAGAATATGACGGGAATAGCGATGTAGAGGCCTTCATCAGACAGTTCAACGATGTAGCCGTTGCAAATGACTGGGGGCCAGGGTCCGCGCTGTTACACATCCGAGAGAGACTGCGAGGGCAGGCTAAGGACTGTGGACACGGGCAGACCATACACGGCGTATTTAACAACCTCCGGGCCAGGTTTGGACTGACACCCAAGGAAGCCAGAGCCAAACTGCAGGGCCTAAAAAAGGACCAGCAAGCAACACTATTTGAGCACGCCACCCAAATAGAGAAGCTGACCGACATCGCGTTTGGGGAAATGTCAGATCGCCTAAAAGAGGAGATGGCCGTAGACACGTTCTGTAGTACGCTGGGCAATGTGTATTTGCAGCGACATCTGCTAGCGGTGCCTACTCCTACGTTGGAGGCAGCCGTGAGAGCAGGGAACGAGTACTTACAGGTTCGACCTAGTATGGCGTCTCACCAAGCCCAACCCTTCAGGTCGGACGTCAGGGCAGTCCAGCCAGACGAGACAGGACAGGGCGAGGGAGAACAGGGCCCCGAAGAGCCGATTGTGGTGGCTAGGACTACCCCGAATACCCTCGAGCTGCTGTTGACCTCGGTGACGGACCTAGCCAAAGAAGTGGCCAAGTTAAAATTGTATATCCATCGACCGCAGTCTATTACAGAAAGCGGGACGAAGAAAAAGGAAATGGCGAGATGCTGGGGGTGCAACCAGGAAGGCCACCAGAGGAGAAGTTGTCCGCGGAGGCAGGCAAATCAGAGGACATCCTATAGGCAGGACCAGGGAAACGCCTACGGCCCGCAGCAGTAGGTCTACCTGCTGGCTGCACAAGGGCACTCGGACACGAAAAACACAGACAACGTAACAATACAAGTCAAAGGGAATCTGGAGTTGATCCGGAGGGTTGGCAGCATCCGACTAAAACGGCGGCACCAGTCAAGAGACCCCCGGTAGAAACGATTCCCGTCTACAACCCATACCAAAGTCTATGGGAACTGGACGAGGAGGAAGAGGGACGCGAGGCGAGCCCCCGGGACTCACCGCGGGCGGCCAAACAGGCGCAGCGGCAGTACCTCCACCAGATCCAGAGACTGGACGAAAAACGAAGAGTTTATGGACGTACCAGAGAACCAGAAAGGCCAGGGCGGAAGGGAGGTCCCACTAGGGCCGAGCACCCCGAGCGATCTGGACAGCAAGGGTCGGGACAGAGAGCAGATTCAGGGGTAACTGAAGCTCTCGAGAGACCAACGCTGTACAGATCAGGAAGAAGGGAGCTTGCGACCCAGATGGAACCCCGCCGTAAGCCTAGACAGGTTAGGTCAGAGAGAGATGGCCCCACCGGCGCTGATCCGTTCAGGAGATCCGTATCAACCGGATCGGGATGGAACGAGGACCCAGCAATGGCGGAGCATCTCCAGAGACCGGAGTACCATAGACCCAGAGACGAAAAGGGCTGGGATGAAGCCGAACCCCCGAGACGGGGGCCGACCCGAGGCGGCCATCTCCAAGGAGGGAATCTAGGCCAACCCACGAGTCCGGTGTCGGGTCCGACAGGCCGGTACGGGGAGAGCACAAGGCCAGCTACTCCCGAGGAAAGCCTGGAGGACCAGCTCGAAAAGAGTCCACCACCGGATAGGCCTAGGGGACGTCCGAGGAGGAAAAAATCGGAAGAGATGCTCGATACCGCCACAACGGGGGAAGGGTTGCCAAGAGTTGGAGCTCTGGAAAAACCCCATAGGTCGAGCTACTTCCTACCGGGGAAGGTAGAGAGGCAAGACCTCCTGTTCCTCATAGACACCGGCTGCAACACTAACCTACTCTCCAAAAAGGTGTTCGACAGAATGCCGGAGCGAGTGAGGGTGCAGTTAGAAGAGAATGACCGGTATGGACTCATGGCAGATGGTAGCAAGCTCCAGTTTTATGGACTGATAAGGCTAACCGGAAGGATCAGGGACGTGGCTATAGAGGAGAACTTTCTCGTAAGCCAGATCAGCGAAGACGCTATTCTGGGTATGCCTTTCCTGACCTCCCACAAGTGTCAGATTGAATTCGGCCGACCCGTCATTTCCCTAGGGAATAGGCAACTTACTTGCACCGACAAATACGGGAGGATAATGGTGTCCAACGTTCACGCCTGGAAGAAAGTTACTATCCCTCCCTTGTCAGAGGTAAGAGTGACGGGGAAGATCTCCGCCAGAAATTACGTGCCGATGGGCTTGATAGAGGGCTCTGATCCACATCTACCCGTGGCATGCAGCCTGAACAGGCCTGGAGAGGGTGGTGATGTCACCATACGATGCCTGAACCCCGGACGTCAACCGATAGAGTTGGGCGCCGGACACGTCATTGGCTCATACACGGCTGTGGAAGAAGAGGACATACAGACGGATCTCTGGTCTGGGCCGGAACACGGGAGCCTCGACGAATCAGGAGTGGGGTGTGCCACTGTAAGGACGGGGGAAGCCGTTCCGGGTCACCTGGTTGAGCTATATCAGCAGGCCCTCCCAGGATGCCGGCACGAAGGAGAGAAGCAGAGCCTGGCCCATCTTCTGACCAGGTACCAGGACGTGTTTAGCAAGTATGATGGCGACGTAGGAAGGACCGACCGAATCGCCCACAGCATACCCCTGATGGAGGGTGCCAGGCCGGTCAGACAACCCCCCCACCGGTTGGGACCTCTCAAGGAGGCAGAAGCGGACAGACAAGTACAGGAACTACTGGAAAAGGGTTTGATCGAGCCTGCCAATGGGGCGTGGAGTTCCCCAGTCGTCATGGTAAAGAAGAAGGATGGCGGATGGAGATTTTGTATTGATTATCGACAGCTGAATGCGGTCACCCAACAGGATGCGTACCCCATCCCTAGGATTGATGAAAGCCTGGACGCCCTGGCAGGAAGCCGATTTTTTAGTACGTTGGATCTGACCAGTGGATACTGGCAAGTACCGCTAGATCCGGACGCTCAAGAGAAATCCGCCTTTGCCACGAGAAGCGGGTTGTGGAAGTGGAGGGTGCTGCCCTTCGGATTGACGTCAGCACCCGCCACCTTCCAAAGACTGATGGAGTCTGTACTTCACGGGCTCCATTGGAAAACCCTCTTGCTATACTTGGATGATATCATCGTAATTGCTCCAGACTTCGAGACCCATTTGGCCCGTTTGGGAGAGGTCTTCCAGAGACTCGCCGCCGCGCAGCTGAAACTGAAGCCCTCTAAATGTGAGCTCCTCCAAAGGAAAGTGAGGTACCTTGGCCATGTGGTGAGCCCGGAGGGAGTGTCCACGGACCCGGAAAAGGTAAAGGCAGTGGCCGAATGGCAGACCCCTCGAAATATAAAGGAACTGCAGGCCTTCCTGGGGACCACGGGGTACTACCGACAGTACCTGCAAGATTACGCCACTATTGCCAAGCCACTCACGATCTTGACTAGCAAAGGGAAGCCTTGGAGGTGGGGAGCAGAAGAGCAGCAGGCATTCGAGACTCTCCGACAAGGCCTGATCTCGGCACCGGTGCTGGGGTACCCCAACCCAAAGAGTCAATATACTCTGGACACCGATGCCAGTAATGTGGGAGTGGGGGCCGTCCTGTCCCAGAACCAGGGGGGCAGGGAGACCGTAGTGGCATACTACAGCAAGACCCTCAGCCCAGCCGAACAAAATTACTGTGTGACGCGCCGAGAGCTCCTGGCAGTAGTAAAAGCCGTCAAGCACTTCCGTCCCTACCTGTATGGTCAACAGTTTGTGCTCCGCACGGATCATGCCTCCCTGAGATGGCTGTGTAGGAGGAGGGAGCCGTCGGCTCAAGTAGCTCGGTGGCTGGAGATTTTGTCAGAATTCTCGTACCTACTGGAACACCGAGCAGGGGTCAAGCACGGGAATGCCGACGGCCTGAGTCGACAGGTCTGCCCAAACGACTGTCGACAGTGTATCCGAATAGAAGAGCGAGACGGGGGCCCTAGCAAACAGGCATTGCTAGAAGGAGAGTCCGACACCGTGGCCGCAATTAAACTACCAGGAGACCGAAATTTTCGACAGCTGGTACAGAGCCAAATGGAAGGAACACAAGCTGTGGCCAGGATGTACTGGGCAGTAAAAAATGATCAGGAGCTACCAGAGGAGGAGCTGACTCTAGGGAGTAACGAGCTCCGGGTCCTACACAAGAGACGGGAGGCTCTGAGGTTATCCCCAAACGGTGTCCTGGAGGTCAGACTAACGACGGACGGCCACCCAAGATGGTGTACCCTATGTCCTCGGGCGGACCGGAGCCGGGTAATGTGGGACACGCACAGGCTTGCCCACGCGGGGGTTCACAAGACGGTAAAAAGGTTACTACTCAATTGGTATTGGCCGGGACTGAATGCCGACGTGAGACGACTCGTCAAGACGTGTGAGATCTGTCAAGTGGCAAAAACCGGCGGGAATCACGCAACTAGGAGCAGACACCGATTGTACGCCGGGCGACCATGGCAGAAGCTAGCGGTCGACCTGGTGGGACCAATGCCAGTGACTAACCGAGGGAACAAGTGGATCCTAGTGATTAGCGACCATTTCTCCAGATGGCAGGATGCAATAGCGATCCCGGAGGCAACTGCCCCGGTGGTAGCCACAACCCTGGACGAAAGGGTGTTCTGTTATTTTGGCCTACCCGAGGAATTACACTCCGACCAAGGGGCTCAATTTGAGTCTAAACTCATGGGAGAATTATGTAGTCTATGGAACGTAGACAAAACACGGACTACGCCATACCACCCCCAGGGGAATGGCATTGTAGAAAGAAACAATCGGAGCTTGGGAGATTCCTTGAGAGCCTTGCTCCTGCGCCGTGGGCCTACAGAGTGGGACTTGTTGCTGCCACAGATAATGAGGGCTTTCCGGGGCACTCCCCAGTCCGCCACGGGAGAAACCGCGAATTACATGATGATGGGCAGGGAACTGCGATTGCCAGACCAGCTCTCAGACCCCGTTACAGTCACTGGCCAGGCGGTACAGCCCTACGTACTGGAACTGGCCAGCCGGCTGGAGGAAACGTATGAAATTCTCCGAGACCGCCAAATGAAGATCCGGGTGGAGGATGACGAAGAGCCCCCATCGTTTGGGACCGGTGACTTGGTGCTGCTGGTCAACAAGAGACGTAGACGTGGAGAAAACCCCAAGTTACAGCCCAAATATGTGGGACCCTATACAGTCACTAGGTGTAATCCCAACCATACGTACCAAGTAGAGAGACAAGGACAAATCTCAGTACAGAACGAAGAGAGATTAAAACCATACTACGCGTGTCCAGAGGCCGATGGGCGGGCCCCGGCCACTAAGGAACCCTCCAGGAGGCCAAACATGAGGGGTGCCACTGGACGAAGAGAGAGGAGGCTGGAAGAGTTAGGGGAGATACTGCCCGCAGTAGAGTACACTGGAAGGGAGCCTCCCCCGTTAACACGGCAGGAGAGGATGGAACCTCCCCCGGATATGGACAGTGACACGTTCAGGAGACGACTTCTGGAGATCCTGGCCAGAGAAAGAGAGTCTGCCTCGGGCAGTCACGATCCCAACGGAGGGGTTAGGGAGGCAACAGAGCAAACCGGTATAACCAACGCGGAACCAGAGGAACCAAGTCTCGGGCCCTGTTCCGAAACCCCGGTGGAGCCCCCCGGACAAGAGTTGACGGAAGGAGAGACAGATAATACCACAGTCGACGAGGCCTCCGACTCCGGGGTCACCGAACAAAGGGATCCGCCCCAACCCGAAGTTTCTACACCAGCACCAGCTGAAGAAGAGGTGCGAATAAACACAGAACCCAGGAGAACAGAAAATGGTATGGGAGAAAGACGAGACGGGAGACCACGGCGAATGGCGGGCCCTCCTATCAGATACGGCGAGACTGTGTGCCACCAAATCGACCCTGAAGAAGAAGGACCGGAAGCCAGAGAAAGACAGGCCGAACTCAGGGAACGGTATCAGTCTACCAAAGCTATGGTGGAACAACTGGAGACCTTGATAGAGAGGGAAGGTCTGAGGACGAACTTAGAACTGACGTCTCAATATACAATTCTAAAAGAGTCGGTTGCCGAACTAGAAGAAATGATGGCCGCAAGCCGCCACGGAGGAGGGCAACCAGATACAGTCATACCTGGCCGAAATATCCCGGGAAAGGGGACAGAGACGGAGGCAGACAAAGAAAACCAAACAGGAGAAGAACCATCCGGCAATGAAGGCCTTCGACAGCCGACTCCGAACGATAGAACAATTCAGGAACGAGAGCACGGTAGGACCGGAAAGCGGCCATCTTATGAAACTGAGACAGCCTCCAGTCACTTCAACCGTTGCGCACTAACGAAGAACCAGCTCTCTCCACAAACCTATATCACGAATATGAGACCAACTCCAGATGAAACCAACGCCATCGGGGATCCAGAACTGCAGGTATTATTAACAGAATTGGACGAGATCTTGGAAGGAACTGAGATAACGGCAGGAAACCAAGACGTCGATCAGGTAAAACTACCTGGGAATAGTATAACCAAGGAAAATATCGCACCCATTGCCTATAAGGGAGCGAGGCCAGTAGAACCGGCGATAACCACTACCAGGATGGTGCAAATGATAGGGAACAGGGCGCCCCAGGACAAAGCCAAGCCAAAACAGGCCAGGCAAACTTCTGAGGGCCAGAATTCCCAAGTCAGGAGCAGAGGTAAACTACTCCAGGGTGGCCCTCCGCTAGAGACTAGCCAGAGGCACCGACTGAATACTCAACCGCGACCAGGACCAGTACAAGCCTGCTCGATAAAACTAACAACGATTCCGATCGATCAGAAAAAAGTGAACGGACCGCCCGAGAGAAGAAAAAGCCGAGAGACCCTCGACGGAGTAGCCGAGGATATCTGGTACTCCCCCACTTCCTACGCAAGGATGGAGGCCGCGGAAGACCGCCAGAAGGGAGAGTGCAGACTCTGTGGTTTCAAAAACAAGGACGGTAGGGTAGTAAGGAGACATATTCGGCAACACTTTTGGCGCTACTGGTGCAAATGTCAGAAAAACTCATCATCATTCTTTAGTATATACAAGCATCAAAAGAAAGCCAAGGATTCCGGACTACACCCTACTATTGTATACCAAGTAGATCAGGAGTGGTACACCGATTTTTGTACATACATGAAATGGACAGAGTACCCCCCGTTTGGAACCTGCCTTCCCATAAAGGATGGGAACGGGTGGGTACGAGGTAGAGGGATGGGGCAAAAACGACCCAGGACAGAGTCACCAGAAGAAAGGGGGTGTACTGAACCGGAGACCCTCCAGGACAACAGGAGAGACGGACCAGCCGACCTCCGCGTCCATTTAAACCGATGCCGAGCCACCGAAGGAAGAGAGGAGCGGGTCCAAAGGCCTTTGTCTCGAGGGTACGTAATCCCAAGAGTAAAACGGAGGGAAGCAAGACTCATCAATCCGGAAATAAACATACCGCCTAAGGGAGCTGGGACAGAGATAGCGGGAGAAAGCGAGACTGCCCTGGAGATCCACATCAATGCGGACGACATCGCTGGGGTATACACCGAAGCCGATGGCAAGACCAAGGAACCTACCAGCAACAGGGTAACCAGGGCCATCGAGAACACACGGGCCCGGCGAGAAGAGTACAACCGTAGAGCGGGAAGAGAAGAGGACCAATACCGACGTTATATCCGGATGGCCGAGGAATGCCGGGTAGAAGCTCAGAGGTTGAGAACACAAGCGCGGCGTTTCCACTGAGTTCACTTAATTGTTCACCCCTGGCCGAACAATTGGGGGGGAGAGTGTGGAGGACCGGGACATGCCTGTGTACTAATTACTGCACTCACATATATATCCGCACTATCGTTTAGCCGAACCTCTCGAACTTCCCTTATTGCATGCTTGAACTGCCTTTTTATTATTATATAACTGTATCACTGAACTGCCCTTGTATTACTGAACTGCCCTTTTATTATATAACTGAACTGCCCTTGTATTACTGAACTGCCTTTTTATTATATAACTGAACTGCCCTTGTATTACTGAACTGCCTTTTTGTTACATAACCATCATGTTGTATCTGGCAATTCCTTTGTGCTATAAATAGATCAGTAGGCGGAGTTAAACGATAGGCGCTGGCTATATAAGCCAGCGCGGTAGGCAGGCAGAGGTGTGCTTGATTCCACTCATACTTGTGCATACTTGTATTAAAGATATCGATAATAAACTGCTATATACTCATACGAACTGCTTCTATTGACGCCTGCCTGGTTGGCTCACCGATTGTATAAGCAGACTCAGTGCAACCAACAGACGGAACTGCCAGGGTGACTCTAAGAAGGCTAGGAGGCGATCCACGGCCTTGTCTAGACTCGATCAGGTGTGCCATGGCACTAGAGATCCAGTCTTAAGACCAGCCATTAGTGGATCCAGACTAGCCTGGGATAGAGATCCAGAGGCAGGCCGGGGGTTTGGTTTCAGAGCAAGCCTGACTACTAGATTCTTGTCTTGGACTGACTTGACCGCCACAGGCAGGTCAATCAGGCCTCGGACAAGGTCAGCCAGTAGCCCAGGTTGTGACTCCCTTGTTAGGACGTAAAGCTGACTCAGCTACCGGAGTCAGATCCTTTACAATATTGCATAATAAACCTAAAGGGGTAGGTAGCTACAGTCAGGACACACCAGTGCTAGTAAGCTCAGCATTGAACCAAAGAAGTAAATAAAAAAGACGTATTGGAATTTTTTGGCTAAATTGGCCATTTTTATTGAAAGCCCTTAGCAACTTCTTTGCCAACTAGCAACTTCTTTATTAACTAGCAAATTATTTGCTAACTAGCAAATAATTTGCTAGTTAGCAATTTTAGGTCGAATTTTATTCTTTATAAACTATGGAGTATTTATGACGCGCTGTGGATGGTAAGCCTGTGTTTTCAACTGTTTTTAATGTTTGTAGTTATGCTAGGCTTTCTTACTCATCTCTAACTCCCCGTATTTCACATGATGACTAGCTAAAAGATCCCGCGATGCTCCATAAATTCATTATGTAAGTCCTGGTGAAAGCATGATTACTTACCCTTGTTATACACGCAACATCGAGCCATGCCATTTTTATTTCCTCTAGATTTTTGTCTCTCAACATTGAATGCCGTTTTTGGGTTATAATTAGAGAACGACTGGTATTATTGAGAAGACATCAATGCATGCCAACTCTATGAAAGATTGCTTCAATTATTTCTATTGTCATCGACACGACCCGCTTACAATTTACGAGTGGCTCTCACCATCACAGAGACTTGTTTTTTGTGGTTAAACTCTAAGACTTCAATATGGTACACTCTCGGTGCTGCAATGGCTGCTAAGATCTCTGACAATAATGTTTATCCTTTTACCTATTGGTTATACATTTGACAAACAAGAGATCAAAAAGGTAAGCTGCTAACATCAGAGTATATTTAATAGTCAGAGGTATATGTCTATAACATCAATATTCATAGTAAACTACAGCCAGTTTCCTATTGTTCCTGCATACTATTGACATTGAGTAAATTCTATTGAAATATATCAATAGAGTGATGCGGCTTCATGGTAGTTTTATGAAATTACTCATCATGTGTCCGCTTATATGAGAATTTAGCAAAGAATCTCACAGAAATGCAAAAACAGCAATTTTATGCCAGAATAAAATATTCCGACATCACAGATAGCATAAAAAAATTTGAAAGACTGAGAGTAACATACCGTAAACCGGCAATTTGTGAGTGTCAAAACTAGCCAGAACTAATATCAGAAAGGAAATGAGGCTATAGATGAATATGAGTCTATGAGATGACCCTATGGTAATACATGGATGAAATGTCATTTAATGAACTGTAATTTGACCTGCTGTTGAGAGGCAATCTGCTTGTCACATCTACACTGTCATTTTTTCTCTTTGAGTTTCAAACGAAAAGGTTTGATTTTATGTCGGCCATGGGGACGCAATCCTAAAAAAGGAATGATATGGTTCTGAGAATATAAACAGACAATGGATAAATAGAACAATCCTATAAGACACAAGACATTTACATGTACGATTAAAATGAACAGGACGAGTATGAAAAAATTCTAACAATTGACCAATCAGGGGTCAACTTACAGAGCCATGACAACACTCAACTAATGAAGACTTCTATGACGGAATATATAAAGGTAAGAGTGACTAAATGTTGCTTCTAAAGTGATTTAAACAAGTCTATGACTAAAAACCGAATGCTACAAACCTACAAATAGGTATTGGACTAACCGCCTCAACCCTTTGAACCCTAGACGACCTGGTCAAAATGTGCCACTCGCCCTGGGCAATGTGTCTAACGATCTAAGGTTTTGAAACTTTATTAAAATATATCTAAACGTGTTTATAATCCAACGATATTTTGTAAAAAAGTAATGAAAGACGGGCAACTGACATCAAATGTCATCACACAGCAAAAAACAGTCTTTCATCGTTGTGGGCTGAAACCATAAAATTCGTACGATTTGAAAAGCTCGTAAAATTATTACACTAGCATCATATCCGTTGAGCACACGATCATCATTATTTCATGAATCAGAGTGAACTGGATAATTATAGTCTGGTATCATAAAATCCTGTATTTGCATCACAATCCTTTATGTCCTATCACCAAACAAGTCGTATCGGTTTGTTCGCGACAGCGTTCTAATAAAATTTGTTGTTGAAACAAAGAGAGAAAAGATATTTGAAATCTGTTACAAAAGGAAGCGAATTTTCTGGTCTAACTTAGTTCGCAAGAATTAATTTGGTTGGTTAGGCTGTTACCTAGAAACAGCTTTAGTAAACATCATGACGTGACTCTTGGCTCTACTATATAAATACTGTATTATAGGTAATAACCGAAAGTTGTTTGCTTCAATTTTTTGTGCACCCATAAGAGCATATCACAAGTAAGTAGCAAATAGGCAACTTTTTTGAAAGCTTTTAAAGTTATTTGTCAATTTGTTTTTCCCGGCAAAAGATACAAAGAATTGAAGTTATACCCAACTCCCTGATCTGGGATACATAAGATCAGCAGAACTCGTCAAACAATCACTAAATCTTTGTAGATCTGAAACATTAGACATAAGGTCTGTGAGTTTGGTTTATCACAAAGAATTTGCAGCATTATAAATCACTATCATAACTTAGTCATCCATAATCATAAAATATAAATTAGCCCTGACACAGAGCTGTTTTTATACAGAGTTGGTAAATATCAGGACACGCCCGAACTGGTTACAAATGTCTCATACTACAGAAGTTCTATTTGATGGTCTTTTCAGTTTTACAAAGCATCCGAAGGTTGGAGCAACCGTTAGGCTAAGAAGGTATCTATACAAATTGTTACCAAACACAACATGATGGCATACAAATTCATAGACTGTTATGTAATAATAAATGAATGGAGACGTCAAAAGCTGAAGTTAAATTCAAAGACTCCAAAGCAATAACTACCTACGAAGGATTAAAAGGTATAATTGGTGTTATGTCTGCAATATTTCAGTTATAGTCTGCAGTGAGAACTAGTATTAGCTAAGGCAAATGCTGAATGTTTTTTGAAACATTAAAAAATTGTTTTAGAGTTAGCTATTTTCTAAAGAAAGTCAACTAAAAGTGAATAAATATAATCTGTAAAATAAAAAGCTGCCGTGTTGCCAAAATATCTGTAAAACAGTGTAAGATATGCAATACATGTAAGTTAAATATAATGTGTGTAAACAAGAACATCTTAAGTGGATGTGCTTACACAGTCTTTGTGATAATTGTGTTCTCATGTCTCACAGTGCCAGCCATTACCACATTTTAACCTATGTAAACTTGAAGTAAACAAAACTATCTGTAGTCAGTTGTATTGTTTGCTCAAGCTGATCACTGAAATATTGCATGCATCTCTCCACTTGCTTTTGTAAATTAACCTAAGAATATTATCCTATCAGCTAATATCAGGTGAGTCAGTACTACATGTACATGCATATGTTTAATAGTGTTATTAACTCTGCTGTAAGCTAATAGTTGACCTGTTCAACTTAGAGTTCAACTGGTTTAAAACTTTAATCAACTATTAAAGATCAAACATTTTTCTACTCTAGACAAAGCTTGGTCAAACTTGCGTTTAAAAAGAAAACGATTACTGGCCACTGAATTTTTTTGCCAAATCTCTCTATCAGATAACCTTATGTTTTCTTAGAGGAATTGCGTAAATAAATAAATGAACAGGCAGTCACACTTTTATCGTGATGTTCTTACCATAGCTGCGTGGGACCCTGATCAATTAGTTAATTAGGCTTTTAGCA
Organism: Watersipora subatra; assembly: GCF_963576615.1. NCBI lineage: Eukaryota > Metazoa > Bryozoa > Gymnolaemata > Cheilostomatida > Watersiporidae > Watersipora > Watersipora subatra. The sequence continues at coordinate 12,264,569 of NC_088712.1, forward strand.
AGCACTTTCTGTTTCTTAGGCCATAATTAGTATACTAAAATGCAGTTGGTGTAAAAGAATGTGCAAATATTGTATTTGTATAAATTAAAAACAGTTTTACAAGCTGTGCGTTTAAAAAGAGGGAATGACCTTGAATACAAAATTTATTTTAAGACTACTCGTACCTATTAAAGTGTACATTACTATTTTATATCTATTTTTTGTTTTAAATGTGTTAGATATTAACAGTTACTAATGCTATGTAAGAATCCTCATTAAATGCCCTATGACAAATAAGCAAAGCGAATAAACTTTGTCTATGTACCCACTATGTCAGAATGTATGAGTTATGAATTGATACAAATTCTTTTGCGTCCGAATTTTTATCGACTTGCACAGCTTTCCAACATTTTTCATTCAATTTTTACTAATATACATAAAAGTTTAAAAGATAAAGCGTTACGAAAATGATGTCATTAGAGATTGTGCTAGCGTATGATTGTTTTGAATTTCACCAATTTTTAATAAATGAAAACCAATTTCTTAGGTTCAATCTTTTTACGCACTTTGTAAAAGCAATACAAAAATGTAGACACATTTAAAACAGGCTCTACACATCATCTGATACTGTGCACAATGCTGACCACATTGTTAGAATTTATTTCAGACTGCAGTAGTTATATAATTACGCGTGTTGGCAGCATAATTATGATATCACCTTGCTTTTATATAAAATTATTGTCTTTCTTTTAACAACACTTTCAAGTAACTCATTCGCAAAAAATATTAAAAAGCATTTAGATACTTTGGCTACATGTAGCTGAATTTCCATTTATTTTCTATCCGGATTAAGATTTTTTAAACAAAACATAATTTTGTAAAAGTTTTTTCAATCCTTAACTGATTACTCGGTGTACAAAAGCAGCCTATTACAGTTTTAAAAACAGTGTTGCTGTCTGACATGTGAGAGATTTGCATGGCAAGTAAGTGACCAAATCAAAAGACTGCTATATTCATATCAAAGTTAAGAGCATGATTCGTTAGAAGCTGTTAAGCTATGATGTATTGCACTTCAAAGCCCAGTCTAAACGTAAAAGATTTTCATGTATCTTATAAATTCAATAAGTTTTGATGTTCAGGAGAATCGTTAAAAAAGTTAGTTCATAATGGATGACTAACATGCCGATGGTATTACAATCTATTAAGGGTGATCCAACGGGACAGCTCAACAATAAGATTTGTTTGAATGCATATCCAGGTCTCCTACCCGCTAATTAAATGATTGAAATTTGATCCTTTAGCTTGCAGGATAAGACTCTCTGGACTTGAAGTATTAATTTGTTGAAATTGATGTTGATTAAATATTACAGGCTAGTTTAAAATAGGAGCAGAAGGGAGTTAGACATGCCAAAGAGACTATGCCAAAGAAACTAGCTGAACGAACAGAAGGTGACCAGAAAGAGAGCGTATAGAATGTGTAAGCTTTGCAGTAATGGACAGGTTAGTAAAACTTTAATATATGCAGTACTAACCAAGTTTGCCGACAAGCAGACCTTGCTTGAAACAATAATAATATACTATACCTACTATAATAGAGTGACGGTTGTGTGACAACTTGCGTTAAGTTTGCATTTTCAAAAGTTGAAGGACATTACTCCCCATGGCCATACAGAGAATAAGAAATCTGCCAATTCTCATGACATTAATCATAATGCATGTGTTACTAGTTTATAAAGTAAGGCAAGACTGGAAAGCATGACCTATTTGCATGTACTAGTGCAATGCTGTCGGTTTGTAAGACCATTTCCGTGGCATAAGCATAGTGGATTGTATGAGTGTCTCATTTGTAAGCAGTGACACTAAATCATGAAAGATTGAGAAAAACACAGCTGTTTCCATTAAAGTATCGCCTTGCCATAGGAGGTCGGTCGCTGTGCTCTGATTGTATGCAAATATTGTAATTAATTTACAGAGAATAGCTAGGAACATACTTCCTAGTAAAACCATGGTTCTACAAATGTGGAATTAATTTTTGTTGCCATTTAAAAATTGAATTTCAATAAATTTTGTATGTGGCAATTTATGAAATGTACA